>NC_133364.1:44346783-44411237 GCF_049309525.1 Garra rufa | reverse complement strand
TTATATTGTAAAAACAATTTGCAATATTAATGTTTTTTCTGTATTTTTAATCAAATAAATGCAGTCTTGATGAGTCGAAGAGACTTCTTTAAAGACTATTACAAGTCTTTCTGACCCCAAACATTTGAACGGTAGTGGATAAAATAAAAATATAAATAAAATAACATACCAAGGAAAAAACATGTATCATGGGCAGCATTAACGCATTTAATTTGTTCACTACTTTTTGCCAGCCCTCTCTCCTTGCTTTTCCAGCCTTTGCAGTTTTCCCTTGCGTTTTAATTAAACTCTGAAACTCCTGAAATCCCTCAATCAAGAGTTCTTGCTCTGCTGCAGAAAAATACTGAGCGCGCTTCTTCGTCATGTTCACCGACCAATCACAGAGTTGCCAATCAATGTTTCTACTATCGATACGTAGCCCCTTTTAAGCCACGCAATGATCTCAGATCACTTCATCCAGCTATACTAATCATCAACAACAGGTGCGTTCGGAAAACCGGAATAGCGAGCTCATAGTTAGCGCGATGATTTGATCTTGGATGTGTCATTTGATCTTAGATGTAGTAAGCGAGGTACGAAGAACGGACCCCTGAAAGCTGAATAAATAAGCAAGGGATTCAGCGTTTATATTAAACGTATAATTCATAAGTATAGTTTCTAAACGCAATTTGGCGTCAATCCATTTCACTAACCAACGAGATGAGTTGTGTGAGGGAAGTTGCGTCGACGTCATTAATTTACCTACTACCAATGAGAAGGCACGTGGGCGGGGCGACACGTGCAGCCCCACCCCAGATTCAGCCCCGCCTCGATCTGCAGGATGCAGACAGGTGCACTTGGATCAACTGGGCACACATTGCGTGACGTCATCAGCTGCTGAATTTAAATCTGCTTTTGCGCATTGATTTGAACAATACAATTATAGTTCATAAAATACACATGGTCTATGGAAACGGTAATAACAATCTGTTCAATTACTTTCAATTATAAATAGTTTTATTTATATCAGACACACATTGTGTAGGTAAATTTTATTCTATTTTTCTCCTTTTGCCATGTATTTTGGGAGAAGTGGATGAATTGAGCCATTGTATATCCCACAGATCTTATTCTATGAATTGCACTGAAAAACACACCGACAGTGCTGTAACCTGAGGGAAGTGTTTTATCTAAAACATCAGAACCCTTAAAATTTCTGTTAAAAATGTTACGAAAAAAACTGACAGATGAGGAGATCAGAGAAATATGTTTTAATTCTGATGAAGAGGTACATTTTAAGAGCTATTCTGATGATGAGCTTCCACCCAATCTCCAGACCCTCGAAAGCGGTGATGATGGCACAACTGGTACAAACGGAGAGACATCCAATTTAGCAGAGCAGGTAAGCTCTACCTGGGCAGCTACCAGCAACTTTACCCCTCCTGGACCAGGTGTCACCTTTGACAGCTCCAAGTCTGGATTGCAAACCCTTCCTGCATCTGCTACTGAAGTCCAGTGCCTCAAACTGTTTTTTTACAGAAGAGCTTGTAGGAGAAATTGTTGAGGAAACGAATCGGTATGTCTCAGAACTCCAGGAGAAGGTGGCACCAGGGGTGTTGGTAGTTGACACCCACCTTGCCATCTTTCCCATCAAAGAAATGTACTTGTTCCTGGTAGCGGTTCTTCTGAAGGCAGCTATCAGAAATCCATCTCTCCAGCATTACTGGAGCACCGACCCGTTACTGCAGACCCCTTTCTTCGGAAAGCTGTTTTCACAGGACCACTTCCTCCGGCTCTTCTGTTGTCTGCATTTCTCCAACAATGCAACAGCTAGTCAGCAGGATCCACTGCACAAAATAAAACGCATATTTACTGCAATTACCTCCTCCTTTCGTGATGTTTTTTTTCCCCATATAAAGATCTCTGCGTGGGGGAATTACTGATGAAATGGTAAGGTAGGCTGGCCTTCCGTTAGTACATCCCTACGAAAAGAAACCGATTTGGAGTGAAGTTTTTCGTCTTGTGTGATGTGCTGACCGGATATGTGCAAGACATGGTCATTTATACTGGATCCACTAACGACATCTGCCACTATGAGGGGTTAGGCATTTCTGGTTCAGTTGTAATGAGCATACTTGCAAAAGAAGGTCTTTGCAAAAATGCCAAAAGGGCAAGTTGAGTGCAGACAGAACAGAACGCCGCTGGTGGTAAAATGGCATGATATGAGAGATGTTCTAATGCTTACCACGGTACACTCCTCCAAGATGTCAGCCACAGGAAAAGTTGATCATGTCACGGGAGAGAGGAAGGTCAAGCCTCATTGTGTCCTAGAATACAACAAAAAGATGGGGGCAGTCGACAAGGCTGACATGGTAAAAGGCTTTCTTGAGTGTGCCAGGAAAAGAAGAAAGTGGTATAAGAAGATCTTTTATCTATTTCACCGCCAACTGTCAGGTTAGAAATTTACACAGCCATCTAAATTAACCATAACTTATATTTCATGCATTTTACACTTATATTTAGAATGCACAAGTGTGTTCACAACTATACTGTCCTTTACTAACACTCTTCATTCCCCACAAATGTAATTTACTATCAACAGGACAGGTCACCACTTCCCTGGAGTTCAGGACAAAACCTGATGAAAGAGCTGCTGGAGGAGTATGGCACAACCCAGAGCCATACAGAGAGAGAGTTGCAACTCCGTTGACGCCACTGGACCATTTTTTTACAGCAATGGCGGATCGTGTAGATGCTCAATAGTACCCGGAAGTTCGCGCTAATAATATCAGCGCTGTAGAGATGCAGCAGAAGAGATCACTGTGATCAACTTTTAAACGGTAAGACATTTATAAAACAAAACTGTACACCACTGATCATCAACTGGTGGCCCGCTGAGCCGTTCAATCCGGCCCGCGACTGGATTACAAAATTGTGAGGATCAAAAAGAAAATAGTGGTCCACACTATTAAAGCAACTAAAAATAACAACAACTGAGTCTCTTGTCAAAATAACCACCATTTATGACTATATTTAGGCTACACTCCGAAATGAGGACAGACTCAGACAGACTATATGGCGTTAAGCATTTATTGTTTCAAACTGGTTTAAAAAAAAAATAAACGAACGCGTAACTTTTCCTCATGCCCTTACTTAACATTTTTTTTGTTTTGTTTTTTTCTAAGTCTCAACAACATGCTTGAAATTAGCAGGCTCCTCTGGCACAACTTAAAATAGCATGGGAAATAAATAACCTGGTACCAGAACAAACAGGCAACAAATAATGTTCGCACATCAAATGAAACGTTAAGTGGGCTTGAATTGAAAACAGTTGAAAGTGGAACGGAACATGGTGAGCACATACATAGCCAGCGTTTTCAATGTGGCATATGTCTCGGGACAAGATACCCAAAATGCGTTCAGGCTTTCAGCACCACGGAGAGCCGCCTTCATGTCACCTGCGGCCTGAATTTCAGCCAGCTGGCTCTGAATGGCCACCTCGTCTAATGGCAGGTGCGAAAAGTATTTGGCTTCCTTAACCCCGTCAATGACAGCTTTATGCACTTGCTCTGCCAAAACGTGCACACGACGTGCATTAGTTGAGGCAGATAGAGGTACTTGTTTGAAAGATGCAATAATTCTGTCCATTGATTTGTCGGGGCAAGTTCCTCCAGAACGGTGATCATGCACTCCTTTAAAAACTCACTTTCCATGAAAGGCCAGTTATGTCTGCAAGGCACCCAAGCAGCTTGCAGGGATGCACACGTCACTCTCTCTTGATCAGTTAAAGTTCAAGTAATAATGCCACTTGCACATTTCAATGTGGTGATTTTTCTCTGACGGGCCTTTGACTGCTCAGGAAATGAAACCTTGAAATTAGATAATAATAATAATAAAAAAATAAACCTGGGATGGCTAGTTGCGGCCTACGCGTACCGTGTTGTAAAAGCAGAATGATGTTGACAAAACTATCTTTTGCCGCTTTTTACCTAGGAAAAGGTGAAAAGAAGGTGGCTTAATTTGATACTGTAAGTAGGATCTCAAATTATAATCAGTACAGCCTAATGCCATTATCTCACGTTAGGCTTGCCACGATAGATGGTGTTGACGGTGTTACCGGTTTTAAGACGCAACACCGGTGACATCACTTTTCCGCCGTGACACCGTCCCGACATTTTTTTTAAGTATTTGTTTTTTTATTAAATATTTATTTGAATTAAATGGAAAATATAATTCCAAATAATTTACTTAAAGGACGAGAGCATGCACTATAATTAAAAACTGAACATAGCTACAATGCGTCATATTTCATTTATCAATTGAGAAGAACGAGGGGAGTCGAATTTACAGAAAGAGAATGGCGGACGATTTAGTGTCAAAACGCAATGCAAAAGCTCCTCTTTGGCAATATTTTGGGTTCAAAGTTTCTTTTTGTAGTTTCGTTGTCGTCCATTCAAACAATTGACGCCGAATTGCCAATTCCCGCAAAACTGAGGTAAACACGCATTTATAAGCTATTTAAAAGCAGAAGAAAAGAGGAAACCCCCACCCCCACGGTGATACCGATATTATCGGTGTTGTCACATGTCGATTAACCGGTGGGGAAATTTCCTCATCGTCACAACCCTATGTTAATGTTAGCACCAGGTTACCCATCTTTGTTTATAGAGACAGGTAGCAACGTAGCACAACCAGATCGTACCATAACAAACATTATTTGTTTGAATTATCCAGAATGTGCTAGTTCGAAATAGAAATGGAAATGTCTATAAAAGTGAACCAAAATGCCATGTACCTGTTATAATCTGCAATTGTTGCATTACAGCTTTCCCAAAGAAGACAATTACATCCTCGGTCATACAATTCATGCTCTAAATCAAAATACTTTTGCTTATCATCCCATTTCTATTCAGCGGCCTGGTTATTACCATGGGAAAAGATTGGTCTCTCCCCATGATTTAAGCATTGCAAGTTCTCCAATGTGAAAAAAAAAAACTGTTATTAACACCAACTTTCTCAAATTAATTCAAATATTTATTATTTGGAGTGTCATTATTGATGTCACGTACATTCACATCAGAAGAGACCAGAGCGACGAAGGTCATTATTTCTCTATGGAGAGTCGGCGAATTGGCCGAACAAAGTAAATTGGGCGACCAGAGCGAAAAAGAGAAGTTAAAAGACAGTTAACCTTATGTAAAGAGTTATGACGCGGTTCGGTGAAAACCAATTCTAATATATAGATTTACCATCGCCCCACGGTAACAGGCTAAATCAAACATTCCATTGAGCGAACAAAGTGAATAAAGCAAATTCAACAAAGAAGCTTCTTCAACGACCTTGGCGACGTGTTCGCTTTGGTCTCTCCTGGTGTGAACGTACAGTGAGAGCCATGTTGGGGCACGGTTAGTGATCATACTACATGTGTACCGTGTCCAGCTGACCCATGCCAGAATCCACCTGTGTACCATATCCCCGTATAGAACGGAGTGATCAGGGGTGTAGTGGTAAAATAAGAGGTGGGTGAACTACGAATTCTGTGATCACATTTTGTGCATAAACTATACTATGATGTGCATTTAGATCAATTGAGAAGTGGGTAAACTCTTAATTCTGAAATTTCAGAGGTGGGTAAACAGTGTTTACTTGGGTTTAGCCTCCACTACAGCCCTGGGAGTGATTACACTGGTCAAACTCTTACACTGCTACACTGGTCTGGGGGCCACTCAGCGGGCACCACCTTCATCCCACCATGCTACCGCTCCCTAGTCAGAGGGCCTTCTGTAAGGCTGTTAACACGCCCTCTCCCCCCAGAAGCCAGGGGCCCCATGGTAGGGGCCCTTGTAATCAGATAGCCCTCTAAAGGTACACTACACCCTCCTCCCTAGGGCCTCCTAGTAGGGCCCTCATAATCAGATGACCCTCTAAAAGCCCCCAAAGCCCCCATCCTCCCTAGGACCCCCTGGTAGCCAGAAGCCAGGACCATAATAGGAGGACCTAATAGGGCCTTCTAAAAGTAGGCTCCCATGCACCCTTTTCCCTTTAAAGTTTCCGTAATCCGTGGCTGGGCATACTGGTTACGCATTTCGGAAGGTTGGCATGATAAATATGTACTTTTCAGTCCAGTCATCCTTGAAGGACCTGTTTTCTACATCAACTTTCTGTTCATGGTCTTTGAGAGCGCCATTTTACCTCTGTTAAGAGACCCTTTCCTGTCACTTCCTCCGTTTGTTTTTCAAGTGCTCTATAAATAAAGTTGATTTAGCCTAATTTAGTTGAGGCAAAATATCTATTACTCCTAGTGGTTGACTGTGGTATAGGTGATGGGAGCCTGAATCAAATTCCTTTAGTTTTGTAATGAAATGGAAAAAGTACAAACATTAAACATAATGTTAAGCCAAAATTTGATTTTTATTTGATTTTCTTCTTGGGGATCCGGCCCCCAAGGAGACTGTCTGGTAAAACTTTGCCCCTCTGACAAATATAGTTGCTGACCCCTGCTGTATACTATCAGCACAGCTAATCAATTGAACTTGTGCAGCACAGCTAATCAATTTAACTTTAACAGGACTGAATTGTGATAAAGCATCACTAAACCATTTCTCCTGTTATTCTCCTTCTCTATCCTGCTTTCAGAACTAGAACCACCTGCAGTAAACTTTGCCAGCTCTAAATCTGAATCGATTTCTGTAAATATATGCATAACAAAACTCAACATACATAAAATATATGATTTAATGCGTCAAAAGTTTCTTCAATTTGAATATACTACAAATATATTTTTACATATTAAAAATTGAGGGGTGCACAAGAATCAAAAACATTAACCAAGATTCATTTTCACTTAATCTTAAAATATATTTACTTATTTGGAATTAATTTTAAAAAGACAACAAACTTAACACTTACAATAAAAACTTTAAGATGTGATTGCACTTGATTAACATACAAGCTGTAAGAACACACACGCACATATATAAATAATTATATTTATATATAGAGGCTGAATTGCTTGGTAAAAGACCACAATGTCGTTTATCAAGCATGGACATTTACCATGGTAACTTCAGCCTTAAATATGTTAACAAGGCAGGTATGGATCGCTAACCACATTAATCCTCAAATATAAGTGTTTTTTTACTTTTAAAACCAACACTATTACAACTACACATATATACTACGTATACATTTTATAAATAATGTCAATAAATGATTTTTTTGTCAACTAAATACCAAAAATCGCTGTTCTGTCCCTCTAACTCAATGTATTCCAATTGCCTGCTATTAACTAACAGGAACTATTTGAGGGCTGCGTGAATCACGTGACGATCAAGAGTTTTTAACTTCCGTTGTCGCAACTCTCTCTCTGTATGGCTCTGGCACAACCCAGTGACCACCCAAAGTGTGCCGGCCTTCTTTGGACACTCCTCTGAGGTTATTGTAATGATTTGTGTGTGTGCGGGTTCTTCAATAACGACACTCTTTAGTAGCTTGAAGAGACGGAGCTTTATATAGAGAAGTAAAGACTTGTTACATGTCTCGCCGTGAACCCCGGTTACAACTGGAACTACTTTCTGTCACACTGACACACCCCCCCTGCTGGGTCACACACAACACAGAACTATAACTGAAAAGACAAATAGAGCAACTGCTATTTGTTCTTATCATTACATCTTCCCCGTTTTTTTTTTTTTTTTTTTTTTTTTTTTTAAACTTTGTTCTTATTTATAAATGAGGATCTTCAAATCAGCTTTCACACATAACTAACTTGCTATATCAAAGCATTCCAACTTATTATTGCATCTTGTTCAACAATAGAAACAAAACAATACTGTAGTGTAAGAACATCGAATAACCACACAGGATTTATTTATATTCTAAATCTGCTCTATGAGTCTCTCAGGTGCTTTCACGTTTCTTGATGATTTTCTCAGCACTGGGTTTTGCACTTGTTCTGAGGTTTGGGGTGGTGGATCATAAGTTGTTACTTGTTCTTCCGGTTCAGTCACTTGAGAGCCCGGATCTGGTTCTTTCAGAAGATGCCTCCTGTTGCGTCTGAAAATGTTGCCATCATCAGTCAGTATATTGAAGGATCTTGGTCGAACCACGTTGAGAACAGTTGCTCTCTTTGCCCATGTGTTTGTTTGGTCTCTCAGTCTTACTTGATCTCCTGCTTGCAGATCAGGCAGACGTTGTGCATGTCTGTCGTGGTAGAACTTCTGCTTCGCTCTTTGCTGTTCTTTGAACTTCCTCACATCCTCACCCTCCTTCGTCCTCAGAAGATCCTCATTTATGGGAAGATTGGACTTAATCCTTCGTCCCATGAGAAGCTGTGCAGGAGACTTACCACCCTCTAGTGGCGTAGAGCGGTACACCAGCAGGCTCTGGTAGAAGTCTGTGTTGCTGTCCTTTGCCTTTTGCAGCAGCCGTTTAACTATCTGCACAGACTTCTCCACCAATCCGTTGGATTGCGGGAAGTGAGGACTCGATGTTGAATGGACAAAGTTCCACTCATCAGCAAACTGTTGAAACCTTGCACAGGAAAACTGCGGTCCGTTGTCTGAAAAAACTTCATCGGGCACACCATGTCTAGAGAACGTGGCCTTCAGAGCAGTTATCACAGCGTCTGCTGATGTGGTGTGCAGTCTACAGACTTCTGGGAACAATGAGTAGTAGTCAGTAACTACCACATAGTCTTTTCCAGCAGAACAAAACAAATCCACACCAACCTTTTTATACGGCCTATCTGGCACCTGATGCGGTTGTAGAGGCTCAGCTGGATTGCTGCTCTGATATTTCAGGCATGTTGTACAATTGGAGACCTCATTAGCTATGTCCTGGTTGATGCGTGGCCAATACATCACTTCACGTGCTCTCTTCTTGCATTTCTCAATTCCAAGGTGTCCCTTGTGTATCCTCTGAAGCATTTCTTTACGGAGTCTGGTTGGGATCACTATTTTGCTCCCTTTAAAGATGATTCCATCCACTACAGACAATTCTGCCCTGCAGTTCCAGTACTCCATGATGTCAAAGGAACAATCTTGTTTTGAATTGGGCCATCCTGCCATGATAGTCCCTCTTAGTCCTTTTAATGTCTCATCCTTGTTAGTTTCAGATTTAATGATCTCCATTTTTGCATCTGCAACTGGTAATGCCTTTGCGATCATGTAGATATACGCATCCACAGTTTCCTCATTCTTTGTGCCGGATGTCTCTCCTGCATCAACAGCTCTGGATAATGTATCTGCTGTAAACATCAGCTTGCCAGGCGTGTACATGACATCCAGTGTGTAGCGTTGCAGGCGGATCATCATTCTTTGTATCCTCAGTGGGCAGTCATTGAGTGGCTTTTTGAACAGTGAAATGAGTGGTTTATGATCTGTTTCAATAATGACTGTTTGTCCAGATACAAATTGGTGAAATCTTTCGCAGGCATACATTATGCTGAGGAGCTCCTTCTCAATTTGAGCATACCGGGTTTCTGCATCAGTCATGGAACGAGATGCATATGCAACCGGCTGCCATTCTTCAAACCTTTGCATTAGGACAGCTCCTAGCCCATTCTGTGAAGCATCTGATGAAATCTTGATCGGTTTTGTTGGATCATAATATCTCAGAAGTGGCTCTTTTGTCAAAAGTTTCCTCAAATCATTCCACGACTTCTCCTGTTCATGATTCCACTCCCATTCTGTTCTTTTTTCAGTCAACTGTCTCAGCGGTGCCAGTCTCTCGGACAGGTTGGGTATGAACTTTCCCATGTAGTTCACCATTCCATTAAACCTCTGTACATCCTTCTTGCATTGTGGTCTGGGCATGTTCTCGATGGCAGACACTTTTTTAGGATCCGGCTTGACTCCATCACTACTTAAGATGTCTCCTAGAAATGTCAGTTCTTTTACTCCTAACTGACACTTCTCTCTGTTCAGTTTTAAGTTCGCCTTTCGGGTGGCTTCCAGCACCTGTTTTAGCCTCTCATCGTGCTCGGCTCTTGTACTCCCCCACACGATGATGTCATCCATCGATGTATCCACTCCCTCTAGGTGTTCGTAGATCATGTGGACTGTTTTGTGGTACACCTCAGGTGCTGATGCAATTCCAAAGGGTAGCCTGAGGAATCTGTAGCGGCCAAATGGACTGTTAAAGGTGCATAATTTTGAACTCTCTTCGTCTAACCTTAGCTGCCAGAATCCAGAGGATGCATCTAGTTTACTGAAATATTTTGCGTTAGCAAACTGTGACATTATTTCTTCTCTTGTGGGAAGTTTAAAGTGTTCTCTCATAATTGCTCTGTTGAGATTCCTGGGATCAATGCAAATCCTGAGCTTGTTGTCCTTTTTGTTCACCACAACCAGAGAACTCACCCATTCGGTTGGCTCATCAATCCTTGTTATCACTCCCATGCTCTCCATTCTGTCCAGTTCTGCTTTTAGCGGTTTCTGTAAAGCAAACGGCACCTTCCGGCAGGGATGGATAACAGGCAGCACACTTTTGTCCACTTTTATTGTGTGTTCTCCAGGAAGACAGCCAAGACCCTGAAAGACGTCATCATATTGGTTAATGAGGTCATCATAGTCTGTCTCTCCCCCACTCTCGATGACAAGCACCCTTTTAATCAGATTGAGTCTCTCACATGCAGCAAGACCCAAAACAGCCTGGACATCTTTTGGAACGACAATGAATGACAGTGCATGAACTCTGGCCTTGTGTGTCACTTTAATGATGCATCTTCCTTTAACTGGTATTGCAGCTCCAGAATAACCTTTCACTTTCACATTAGTTGGATGTAGTTTTGGTCTGGGTCTTATCTTCTTGAAATCTGCCTCTGACATCACATTAGCTTGCGCCCCAGTATCTAACTTCACAGTCATATGTGTATCATTTATCTGCAGAGTCATTGACCATTCCTTTCTTTCTGTGTCAGATCCATTAACAACATCCACATAAAATTCCTCAGATTCACTCTCATTAAGTGTATGCACAGCACTTTGCTGTGTTTCACCTTTGCAGCATCTGGCATAATGATTCCTCTTTTTGCAGTTGTTGCAGATCTTTCCAAACGCTGGACATTTTTTTATGGCATGCTGTGTGCCACAGCGACCACAAGCCTTCGTATATCCTTCCTTGCCCCCTAATTTACTTCTACTGTGCCCTTCAGCAGCATTGTGCTTCTTTTTAGTTGCTTTCAGTGACTCCTTTCTCACTGTATCCACATTGCAGCTTTCAGCAAACAGTTCTTTAGCTTGCATTCTAACTGTCTCTGCTGCTCTGCACAACGACATCGCTTTTTCCAAAGTTAAGTCAGGCTCTCTTAGCAGTCTCTCTCTAAGGCCATTATCTGGGATTCCGCAGACTAATCTGTCTTTTATCAGTGAGTCAGTGAGCCCTCCAAACTCACAAGTTTTACTCCTGTTCCTCAGTTCAGTTACATATTGGTCGATCGTCTCTCCTGTTTTCTGTACACATGTGAAGAATCTGTGCCTCTCAAACGTCACATTTCTTTTAGGTATGCAGTAAGCTTCAAACATTTCTAGTATCTTAACGAGCTTCATGCGGTCACCAACAGACTCAAAGGTAAAGTTATTGTATACCTCGAGCGCCTCTTCACCAATAACATGCAGAAGGACGGATGCTTTAGTCTTTTCACTCTTCTCATCAGCTCCGATTGCAGCCAAGTATAATTCAAAACGTTGTCTAAACCTCCTCCAGTTCTCAGCCACATTACCTGTCAGCTGAAGGTTGGGTGGTGGGTGTAATCCCTCCATAGCTGGTTTGACACAGCTGGTATTTTCCTCCGGTCGCAGCTCCGATCGCTCTTTGTTGTTAGCTTAGCTTCGGTAGCCCCTCCGAGACTAGCGCCAATAGGTTGCTGCAGCGGCTGATTCACGTCTATTTACTTATTATCTCTCCTCAAGACCATCTTCTGACACCATGTAATGATTTGTGTGTGTGCGGGTTCTTCAATAACGACACTCTTTAGTAGCTTGAAGAGACGGAGCTTTATATAGAGAAGTAAAGACTTGTTACATGTCTCGCCGTGAACCCCGGTTACAACTGGAACTACTTTCTGTCACACTGACACACCCCCCCTGCTGGGTCACACACAACACAGAACTATAACTGAAAAGACAAATAGAGCAACTGCTATTTGTTCTTATCATTACAGTTATCAGCGAGGCATTTTCCTGCTGAAGTCCCACAGACCACCGCCTAAGGCAACAGGACCAGGCGGCACTGCAAGGTCTGCCTCTCCAGCTCTCGGAAGAGAAAAGACAGGAGGCTCACAAAGTACATGTGTGTGCCATGCAACACTCCGTTCTGTGCCACTCCATGTTTTGAGGAGTACCACACTCTTAAAAATTACTGAAAAACAAAAACAGCAGCAAAACAGAAAAACAAATTAATATCAGTTCTAATAATACATGTAAATAATTATAATTCTTAATTTTTTTAACAATTTAATGTATTTGTATTAGTCATTCTTGTACAAATATATGCACTGATATTGTTTTACTACATTTGTAAATAATGTTTAATTTATCAATGATTGTAAGTACACTTACATTTAGTATACAACAAATTGAATAATTATGTCAATTAGGTTTTTTTTTATACAAACTGTTTTCTGCTCCTTATGTTTATAGTTTACACATGAATAAAATTGGTCACAATTTCATGCATTGTGCGTTTCACTTTTCAGTATTTGTAATACATATTAATAAAATATATTATGCTTATTATTAACAAAGCAAATCAACCCCATAGTGTATATTTCGTCGCCTTAGAATTATAAGGTTCTATCTGACATTTTTGTCAAAATTGAGTTATTCACATATTCTTATTCTGTGACAACTTATTTACATTATGTGGTGTTTTTTTTAAGTTGTGTACATTTTAGGACTTTTTATTTAGAAAAGAAAAAGGTTCTATCTGCAGAGTCGAACTATAACTTGGTTCTATAAGGTTCTATCTGTGAGCCAATCAGCACTTCGAATGCAAACAAGAGGACCAATCAGGATCAACTTTCTTTGTCATGTCGCTGGACTGCTCCATAACAGCATGAAAGATTAAACGTAAAACAACAATTGCACGTCTGTAGAATCAATGACTGCAATTCACATTTATTCCTCAAAGTGGCAGTGTTTAAAACAAAAAGATGGCGTGATTTATTTTACTCATAATTACCGCTACTGGCATTATATACATTACCGGCATAAAACAAATAATATTATCTGCAACTGGCTTGAATGGCTTTACTGCAGAGCAATTGCATAATGTAAAGTACATAATGAAACATAAGTGTCGTTTGATGTTGAATGTGGTCAATAGCGATCAAACTGTTGTTATTAAAGATGTTGAAAACGATAGTTTTGGAAATATGGTTGAATATGGCTTTTTGTGGAAAAAAAGTTCTGGTCAGATGTATTAGAGTAGCTGATTTTTTAAAACTATTTCTGCAATAATGTCTTTAATTACCCACTGTAATTATAAAATTAACATCTGCTTTGGACAAAATATTCAGCACTGCCTTTTATGCCTAACTTAAAAAAGAAAAAAATATTTGTCCTAAATTATTAAATAAATGTGATAAAGAAAGCATATTAGCATTATATTCTCATACATGTTGACACATTGTTACAACAATAATTTATGTTTTAAAACAAATTGTAAGTAAACTACTTTTATTTCTTGAATTTCTTGTTGCTTTAATTAATGTTTTGTTAGATAGAACCTTATAATTCCAAGCAGAAAACGACTTTTTAGAATTAGAAGGTTCTATCTGCATTTGACCTGTTCCCAAAATCAATCAATTTTGATATTGTACGTTTAGAATACATTTAGGGTCTCTGTCATTCTCGTGTGGGAAAGAGACGTGTTCCCCATATCATTTTTGCTATATAGAATGCAAAAACTTTGAAGCTCAATATCTCAAAACCACTCGGAACACAGATAGAACCTTATAATTCTAAGGTGACGATTTTGTCATCGTACACTCTTTCCTTTTATGTGGACGCGTTTGAGAAGCTAATGGTGAATAGCTAAAATAACTTGTATTATGCTTCATGCTACTTTTAATAACAACCCAACTCTTACAAACTGTGCACACACGAAAAAAGTAAACATCTAACGTTAGATGACATCCAAAGCAATGTGTCGGCCAGGACCCTAACGCCGCGTTACGCACAACGCCGGGTGCCGGCAGGTCTTTTCAGACGTGTCTGCAGGCGGCCATTGTAACGTAACCTTCCCAATGCCCTGAGGACCAACAGGGATGCCATTTATACTAAAGCAGAGGTTGGGGGGGCGGAGCACATGAGATCTTTACATGTGGAATGAGAATAAATTCAATATATCCATAAGTCTTTAGGGATATAAGAGGAAAACAGCGCCCTTCTGGCTGACCACTGGAAAAAAATACTGAGACATATTGCCACAACCTGCGGGGCGAAGGAGACCCGGCAGGAGCACAGTCAGGAACTACTCCGTATCTAGCCCTGACTGCGGGGCATGGAGGAGTCAGGGTTCATCAAGGGGCTACATCCTGAAAGATAGTGCACGTATCCCTTGAGAATGGCGCGACAAGCCAACAACAGCCGTACTCCTGCTCACCTGAAGTCTTTATGTTAAGACACGGGAGGAAACAGCCACTACGCGCAGGTTATAAAACCTGCCGAAGGTATTCTGTGTCGCCCAGCCCGCAGCTCTATAGATAACTGCTAGTGACGCGCCATGAGCCAATGCATAGGATGAGGCAACACTCTGTGTGGAGTGGGCACGAACACCTAAGGGGCATGGCAGTCCCTGATACAAGTATGACAGGGAGATGGCATCTACCATCCAGTGAGCCAACCTCTGTTTGGAGACAGCATTTCCTGTCTGCTGACCTCCGAAGCTAATAAAGAGCTACTTAGTGCGTCTGAACTGCCCAGTGTGCTCTACATATGTGACCCTGGACCACAAAACCAGTCTTAAGTTGCTGGGGTATATTTGTAACAATAGCCAAAAATACATTGCATGGGTCAAAATTATTGATTTTTCTTTTATGCCAAAAATCATTAGGAAATTAAGTAAAGTTCATGTTCCATGAAGATTTTTTGTAAAATTTCTACTATAAACATATCAAAATGTAATTTTTGATTAGTAATATGCATTGTTAAGAACCTAATTTGGACAACTTTAAAGGTGATTTTCTCAGGATTTAGATTTTTTTGCACCCTGAGATTCCAGATCTTCAAATAGATGTATCTCGGCCAAATATTGTCATATCCTAACAAATCATACATCAATAGAAAGCTTATTTACTGAGCTTTCATATAATATATACATCTCAGTTTTGTAAAATTTAACCTTACGACTGGTTTTGTGGTCCAGAGTCACATATATGCATAAAGCATGGACTGGAAACAGCATCGCAGAAGCTGGGTCTGCCTCCTGCAGGGGCAGAGCTTTCAGGTTCACCATCTGACCGCGGAAAGGTGTAGTGGGAATCTTAAGCACATAGCAGGGCCGGGGTCTCAGGAACTTAGTTTTAAGCTTTAGTTTTAGCACCAGTCAGCAAACAGTCCACGGGCTGACTAGTCGGCAACACTGGGGGAAAACGCCAGTCCGGAGTGAGCCGAGATGCCATGCCCATCATGGGACTCGATCGTGCTGAAGCGGTCTCACATGAAACAAGCTTAGCGGCAGTGCGGCTAGGGCTGTCATGTACCCCAGGAGAGGGACCGCTGTGTTGCGCCTGAATAAACTCAGGCACTACAGCACTGACTGCGCGCTCTTGGTAGTAAGGCGGGCTGTCTTGTGGACCAAGTCAGGCTCCCGACCAAGGAAAGAGATCGTCTGGACTAGGCAGAGTTTGCTCTTCCCTCGGTTGGCCTGAAGGACCAGATGGCAGGGGTGCCAAACCACCAGGTCCCCGGATTCGCACAACGAAACTCGCGAGTGGGCTGGAAAGCACCAGTCCATGAGATGGTTGGAGACGCGAATCCCTGTCTGCCGGAGAGTGGACAGGGGAGCCCCCGTGGCCAAAAGAAGGCGAGAGGAGGGCACTGGCCAAATGGAAGCACCTCGCAGTGAAGCGCTCGACCCCAGGGAACAGACTGCAGAAGGGGTGTGTGCCCGGGAAAAATCGAGACGCAGCAGTGGGTGCCCTTCAGGCAGATGGCTGCAACCCAGCCCTGGAGACAGAAGCATCCTCTCATGCACTTCGTCGTGAGTGTCTGTGCCGACAGCCTGAGAAGGGACCGGGACAGATCTCCATCCAGGAAGGGTGTTAACCCTCAAAGACCGAGACAGCCGCCCGCGGCTAAAAATAGCTATTGTTCTAAAATGCTCAATAACTTTTGAACCGCTAATCCAATCTGTATGGTTGAAAAACTATCGCAAAAATGAGATTATCAGCTTTTCAACGATATACATTGCGTCTATTTTGGACATTCACAGGTTCCGTAGTGAACGTGATTATATCATTACATTTTGACCGCATTGATTAGTCAAAAAAGAAGCTATGCGATTGGTGTCTCTGAGCAATGTAGCGATTGTTGACGCTTAGTCCCACCCCCATACCCAGATTGGTGCAAAGTGTCATCTTCTCATCCAATAAACACAGGCTTTTGTCTTTGTGAATCACCAATCAACATGTTTGTTTAGAAATTTGACCAGATACAGGGTGAAAATACGTGCACATATTGCATGGATTTATACACATAAAAACGGTTTTGCATGAATCAGTTATTTGACAGCAATTTATCATGACTGGACAACGCAAACAACACAAACAGAAATGGCAAAACAGCGCTATACATCCGATGAGGCATTAGAGATAATATTTTCAAACGAGTTGCTTGGCGATGTCCCGGTGGAATCTTCAGGTTCCGATGCAGATACCTGGTGCAGTGAGGAGGAGTACAGCCAAGGGATCGATCCGTTTGAAGACAATATGTAAATAATTTACCTTATTTTTTTCTGTTATTGTGCAGTTTGGGCATTATTTATTGCTTGCTTTTTCTGTTCAATTCGTCTTTAGAGTTTTCTAACATAGTCGTTTCCCAAAAGTATTTTTATGGTCAAGTTCAAAAAAATCTCACACAGTAATTTTCAGCAAAAATACATTTTGTTGTGTGTGTGTTACTTCGTGATGTTTGTCCTTTTTAGGTGTAAGGTAGTTTATTTTAGATGCATTGCATACAATTTTGGTTGATTATACCATTATAGCTGCTGCTAATTTTAACAATGGGATAAAGTGTCAGATCAAATGTTTAGAAGTCTGTGTATGAATATATACTAGCAGTAATCAGAATGGGCTTTATATGTTGACACACATACTAATTTGTCCTGGTGACAGGAGTTGTCAATCAAAAAAGTACATACATGGCTGAATAAATAAATACATACATACATAATCCAGTTACTTACCTGTTTCCAGGCTACTTACCATGTTATACTCATATAACATGCCCTCCTGTGTATGTTGTTCATCCAGTGAGGGGAAAAAATGTCAATGATGAAATAGCTGTTCCTGTGTCTGGATGCTGTGCAATAAGTAAAAGAAATACAATTTAAAAAAAGACATACAGTAGAAATAAAAATAAATAAAATAAAATAAATGAGTTACTTACCTGATTATCTAGAGACTTACCTGTTCTTCTGCTACTAACCTATATGTTATATACACACCTGTGCCCTTCTGTGAATGTTGTTTGTCCAGTTAGGGAAAAAAATGACAATGATGAAAGAAGCTGTTCCTGTGTCTGGATGTTCTGCAAAAAAAAAAAAAAATGAAATATAATAAAAATATGAAGAAATACAGTAAAAATTAAATCTTGTTAAAAAAATCTTGTTACTTACCTGTTTATCCAGAGACCTACCTGTTCTTTTGCTACTTAACTATATGTTATATACTCACCTGTGCCCTCCTGTGTATGTTGTTCAGTGAGGGGAAAAAAGACAATTTAAAAGAAGAAGCTGTTTCTGTGTCTAGATGTTCTGCAATAAATAAATAAATAAAAGAAAGACAATTGAATTCATCAAATTCAAATGTATAATCACATTCTTCCCTCTTTGTTTTAGCAGAGAGGATGATAGAGGAGATGCACTGCCCACAGTCCCCATCAGCATGCGGGCTGAAGGTGGTGTCCAGGAGGGTCCGGGGTTCGAGCGCAGGAGACAGAGGGCCACACCATATCTATCAGCTCCCCTGACTGGGAGAGGAAGAGACAGTGGAGCTGACAGGGGACCAGGAAACAGAAGAGGGGGAGGGAGAAGCAGAGGAAGAGGAAGAGGCAGAGGAGAAAGACGAGAGAGTGGAAGTGAATGGGGACCAGGAAACAGAAGAGGGGGAGGGAGAAGCAGAGGAAGAGGAAGAGGAAGAGGAAGAGGCAGAGGAGAAAGACGAGAGAGTGGAAGTGAATGGGGACCAGGAAACAGAATAGGGAGAGGGAGAAGCAGAAGAAGAGGCAGAGGAAATAGAAGAGAAAGTGGAGCTGAAAGGCGACATGAGGATTCACTGCATGGGCCACAGGAGCAAGGGCCTGGGTGGAATGGACCTGAGGTGGCAGACACTGCCCAGCAGCTTCCAAACTTCTTTCCAAAACGAGTCCCTGGATTACAGGGTTTTGTCGGTGTAACCTACTCTCCTGCACCAATTTTCAGACAGTTTTTTAGTGATGCAGCTCTCAGAACGATCTGCAATAACACCAATATAAATGCGGAAAAGGAGCTTTCTAAAGGAAAGAAGTTTGTTTGGGAAAAGCTGAAGCCTGACACATTCCTGAAATACGTAGGCCTTATGATCTATATGGCACTTCTGAAACTGCCAAGAGCTAGAGATTACTGGAGAAAGGGATCACACCTTAGCGTACACTTTCCTGCTTCCATGATGACCAGAGACAGATTCATGGCGATAAGCAGAACTGTTCACATGAGTAACCCAGAGCATGACATCGAAAATGACAGGAAAAAGGGATCCCCAGACTATGACCCCCTCCAGCGTCTCCAGCCTCTTTACACCACAGTAAAGAACGCATGCAAGGCACTGTGGCAGCCAAGGAAGCAGATTGCCATAGATGAAAGAATGGTGGCCACGAAAGCCAAAATTGGACTCAGACAATATATGAAGGCAAAGCCAATGTCCCTCAGACAAAACTAAATGCACTGACGTCACAGAGCCCCAGGGGTTCAATTCGATGGATCAGACAACAAGAACTGTTGTTCATGAAATGGATGGACACAAGAGAAGTGTCCGTGTGCTCTACAATCCACCGAGCCTTTGATGGTGACACTGTCATCAGGAACGTCCTCAACAAGGAAACTGGAAGATGGCACAAGAAAAAATTTGCGGCACCTCGTTGTGTGGTGGACTACAACAAATTCATGGGGGGTGTAGACCTTTCTGACCAGCTCATCCAGTATTACACAGTACGCAAGAGGTCCAACAGGTGGTACAGGACACTGCTGTATCACTTCATTGACATAGCTGCAACCAACAGCTATATTTTGCACAAAGAGATGTGTCTGTCATCTGAGACTGTGCCCATGTCTCACAGCCAATTCATGGAGGAGCTGTCTGCAGAGCTGTGTGGAGTCCCAAAAGGCAGTGATGTACCACCAAGAGGGGCACAGTGCTTACCTGAGTCTCGGGCCTGTGTGGATGAGGAGGCAGAGGGGGAGTGGGAGAGAAGTTCCTCCTTTGAGAGACAGAGATCCGCTTATACGGCAACAAAGGGGCGGTGGTACTGCAAGCTCTGCAAGAAGCGCACCATATGGAAGTGTGCACGGTGTGATGTGGGACTGTGTCTTGTTGCCCACAGAAACTGTTTCAGTCAGTGGCATAGTGGCAGGTGGTCACAAGCTGGCACATAAAACCTCAGGACGGTCCTTACTGAAAATGATGTAAATACATAGTTTATCTCTTTGTACATTGTTGGTGAAGATTTGCACCATTTGTTAATTTGCACTCAAAGTAATTTTTCTTTTTGTAAATGGTTGGTAAAGATTACTTGCACAACTTGTTAATTTGCACAAAGTATTGTTTCTATTTGTTTATTGTTGGTAAAGATTACTTGCACAATTTGTTCATTTGCACTCAAAGTATTTTTTATTTGTACATTGTTGAAGATTATTTGCACTATTTTGTATTTTGGTTAAACAATGCAGTTTTCACTAATTGTTACACTTGAAATTGTTGTTCATTGTAAATTTATAATATATTTCCTTTGAAAAAAGTCACATTTGCTTCAGTGTTATGTTATTATATAATAATCTTTCTATTTACTCTATTCTCTGAACTTTTGGACACATCTACATTGTCAGTAAATAAAGTACACCTTTTTTCATTGAAAAACGCCTATAATAATATTGTAATAAATTGCTATAACTTGCTAAGGGAATGTTAGATGTAGACAAAATTTTATTTGGTAGTCTAAAACATTTAAATATAACTTTCTAAAGAAAAAAAATCAAACTTCAAAAGGTTTTGTTTGAGTTAACAGTAGAAAACACCACATTTTTTAAGAAGTTTTTCTTAAAATTTAATACTTTTATATCTTTTGTCTGAGAATAGGTACATTTTCCATGATTTTAAGTGATATAGACTGAAACTTCAGGTTCTCCTGTTTAAAATGATATATGACACTTAATGCTAACTGCTAGAATAAGTTAGAAAAAACAAAAAAATACAGGCGAGTCAGGTGACCCCCAAAATAGTTCTAGGTCTTTAAGGGTTAACCCACCACTGTTTCTGGGCACGTTGAAGTAGGGACTGTAAAACCCTGACCTCATCCCGGCTGGAGAGACAGGCCAGTAGGATCGCGACCTCTGCAGGCAGGACAGATGCACGCATGGCAGAGTGAACAAAAGTGTAAAGGGTACCTCTGAACCTGGGCGGACGCCTGGTGATCTGAAACGCAAAGCCGTGCTGTGCCGTACCGTCCATATCAACCACCGTAGCGGTATCAAGGGAACGTTGACCAATGTGACCATTGTGGGGCAGCCTAGGGGAAGACAGAGAAGGAGACTGAACTCAGAAGGATGTACGTCCTGGAGAAGAGTCTAACTCAGGGGTGTCAAACTCATTTTAGGGTGAGGGCCGGATGCGAGGAAATGTGACCATGTTCGGGCCGAATCTCCCTATTCACCAAATTACAAATTAATTTGCCAAAAAAAAAAAAAAAAACACTAGAAAGACAATATTCTGCAAAACTGCATTTAATAAGTTCTAAGAAACTGTTCAATAACACTCTTATTCCTTTTTGGGAAAACAAAGTTGTCTAAGTAATGGCAAGCAAAAACATTTCCTTTGAACATTAATATTATTTGTCAGATTCTTTTTAGTAATGAGTAAATAAGAAATAACAAATGCTAAAGATGGTGTACAGACAGTTACATTAAATATAAAGCTATATGCTGCAATATAATTTAGAAACTATAAAACACTTCACAATTAAAAAACTGCCTTTAAAATTTTACAACTCAAAAGCTTATATATATTTAAAAAAAAGAGTTAATTCTAATGAAAAAAATACTTCGGATATGAACTGTACACTAGAAATGAGCACTTTAACAAATAAAAATCTAGAATGCATTTGTAATGCATTACGCACGTGTACATACGTAGCCTACTAGAGATGCGCAGGTGAGGTCAAACGTCACTCGAATCCACAGCTTCAAATAAATTATCTGCTCGCCCCTTTTATCTGTCTGCTTTTTTGAATGGTTTTCTGTTGTCAGTGAGCGTTCTGCACGCTGCTTATGCGCCCTGGGCGCCTCGCGTTTTTGCAGAAGCGCCTTGAGCGCCTGAAGTTGAAAAAAAAGCAACTCTGAGCGGAAAAACGCCCAACGTCATTTCGTATTGGTGATTAGATTTTACGTTGCTTAAAAAGTCCGGAGACTGCAAGAAATGAAGGAGAAACTTTTGGTGTCTGTCGTGGGTAACCCAGAGCTGTATTTTTTAGGGTATTTTTAACAGCAAAAAACAAAGATTTTAGAGCGCTCGCGCTATAATCCTTTGATTTGACTGGCAGGACAACTGTTTTGGTCATTGCCTAGCACCATAAAAAAAAAGCACCAATGTAACATTAAACATTTAAAGTCACCAAAAGGCAGTGCGGTGCGCCTCACGTTTTTAGATATAAAAGACGCGTTCGGGTTGATCGGGGCCTTAATCACCCCTACTTTTAAACCAAATGCACGCTGAAAAGAATGACGTTAACTGACATATGGACGTGACTCTCCGCAATCTCTGATGAAATCGGTCAGGTTTTCTCTATTTTAGAGCCGTTCTGAGCCTCCTATATGAACGGCATACTATCCTTGGACTAAAAGGGGTTCACCAGTATAAGTAATTTCAGATCGTAAAATTAAGTTTTCATTTTAAGGTATTATTTTAGTTTTAATGAACTGATTAAAATTAGTAATCAAGAATAATTATTATTTTACCACTTGCCTCCCAGACGGCGCGATCATCAAATAAAAGGAAAATGCATCAGCATCAGCAACCAGCTAACGTCTGTCCAAGCAACAAGTAACTTTGTCTTTAAGCTGACGGTTCAAGTTTCTTGCAAGGTCCTTAATTCTTTTAGCCACAGTAGGCTATGTCTTGACAAGCTAATACTGGCAAAAGTTTTTTTCTCAGGACACACAAGCTCCGCTGCCTTTACCATACACGCGAGTGCTTGCCATGCTCAGTTACTCAGTTAGCCGACGTGTTCGAAATTTGCTTTAGGCGCCGCTTTAGAATGCGTGTTAGAGACAATAAAACATTTAAATAAAAAATGAATAAAACCAAGATAATATTGCCGCGAATACCCTTACATATACTTTATTTAATACCACTACTTTTAGTAATAATAATGATAATAAAAAAAATATTATATTTAATTTTATTGTTCAAAGCATCCTGCGGGCCGTATTGGACGCCTTAGTGGGCCGCATTCGGCCCGCGGGCCGTATGTTTGACACCCCTGGTATAACTGCACTAAGCAGCGCTTACCTTTTTCCCTGGTTCCCACGCTGGCGACAGAGGGCTCCGAGTCTGGTTCCGATGAGTGTAAGTGCTGCTCAGGAAGGAAACTCGGGGCCGAGGCCCCAGAGGTGAGAAAACTAGCTCTTTTTGAGAAAATGTGGGTACCGTCGACTGAAGTACACAGTGGCTCCCGGCCCTCCACCAGGAGCGGGAACGTTGATGTCATCGTTCCTCTCATGTCATGAACAAAGTTCCCCGGTGTAGATATTGGCTTCAACCCAAGAGGTATAGTGTCCTCAACCCGAGAGGTTTCCAACAAAGTTTTCTGTTTGCATAACTATGAGTGTTTCTCAAGTAGCCCCTGTATTTGTGTCTCAAGATATGAAAATTCAACCTAAATTGAGTGTACCTCAAGGTCTCTCTTTTCGATTGAGCAAAACTCTGTCCCCCAGTTCTTCTACATGTCCGCCGCCATATTGAGATGTGGTTTAGAAGAGAGAGCACATTAGAAGAGAGCAAAACACTTGGCTGAACTCAGAACAGCAGACAAACATACTACTGCTACTATCTCTGCCATAAAGACACTGGTTTGTTAGGATGTTACTGTGAATTCAGCCTTTGGTCAGAATGTGGATGACAACAGTTACTAGGGTAGGACTGATCTTGACTAAACCAACGACATTCATCGCGAGCCTCAAGCCGG
Organism: Garra rufa; assembly: GCF_049309525.1. Taxonomy (NCBI): domain Eukaryota; kingdom Metazoa; phylum Chordata; class Actinopteri; order Cypriniformes; family Cyprinidae; genus Garra; species Garra rufa. The sequence continues at coordinate 44,387,601 of NC_133364.1, read as the reverse complement.
AGTGGTTGAATATTTCAGTGAGTGTGAATGAGAGCTGAAGGGAAGATCACTGGTGAAAATCCACTTCACTTTCAGTCAGTCAGATCTATCGTATAAATTCAGAACCAGCCTTGATTTTACATTACATAGCATTTTTGACATACACTTTAACAAAGGAAATTTTTTACATGTATCTATAAATGTGATGTTTGAAATGACTCCTTTTTCTAAACTTCGTCAATCTGAGGCAACTGGCAATTTCTTCCTAGAATGAGTTTCCAAATGACGTTTCATGCTGTTTTGATGTGTGAAACTTTTCTCACACTGAAGACACTTGAAAAGCTTCTCTCCAGTGTGAACTCTCAGGTGACCCTTTAGGTTTGCTTTATGTGTGAAACCCTTACCACACTGAGAGCAAGTGAAGGGCTTTTCTCCAGTGTGATTATTCATGTGGACATTTAGGTGACTTTTCCATGTAAAACACTTTCCACACTGAGGACATGTGAACGGCTTCTTTTCAATGTGAATTTTCATGTGAGCATTGCATTGTTTTTTCTGTGTAAAACACTTTCCACATTTAGAGCAAGTGAAGGGCTTTTCTCCAGTATGAATTCTCATGTGAACGTTAAAGTGACTTTTCCACTTAAAATACTTTCCACACTGAGGACATATGATCGGCTTCTTTTCAATGTGAATTTTCATGTGAGCATTACATTGTTTTTTCTGTGTAAAACACTTTCCACATTTAGAGCAAGTGAAGGGTTTCTCTCCAGTATGAATTCTCATGTGAACGTTAAAGTGACTTTTCCACTTAAAATACTTTCCACACTGAGGACATATGAATGGCTTCTTTTCAGTGTGAATTTTCATGTGGGCATTAAAGCTATCTTGTCGACTGAACATTCGTCCACACTGTTGGCAAGTGTAAGATCTCTCTCCAGTGTGAATTCTCATGTGAGTTCTTAGGTTTGCTTCAATCGTGAAACTCCTCCCACACAGTTCGCAGGTGAAAGGCTTCTCTCCAGTGTGAACACTCATGTGGGCATTAAGTTGTTTTATCCGTGTAAAAAACTTTCCACACTGAGAGCAAGTGAAGGGGTTTTCTCCAGTGTGAATTTTCATGTGGACATTAAGGTGACTTTTCCATGTGAAACACTTTCCACACTGTTGGCAGGTGTAAGGTCTCTCTCCAGTGTGAATTCTCATGTGAGATTTTAAATTTGCTTTAATCGTGAAACTCTTTCCACACTGAGAACAGGTGAAAGGCTTCTCTCCAGTGTGAACACTCATGTGGGCATTAAGTTGTTTTATCTGTGTAAAACACCTTCCACACTGAGAACAGGTGAAAGGCTTCTCTCCAGTGTGAATCATCATGTGGGAATGAAGGTTTGTGCTTTGATCTTTCTCTGGTGTGGACATATTTTCGGTCTGTAAGCAACTAATTGATTTTTCGTGTATTTTGAAATCAGGATGTTCCTCATTTTGATCTTTCTCTTTAGTTTCATTTAGTTCTTGATGCTCCTCTTTCAGTGTCATCAGGTCTGAGGTAAAAAAAAGAAGATAAAAACAAGTTAACACCAGTTTAAAGGAACACTTCACTTTTTTTGAAAAAGGCTCATTCTCCAACTACGAGTTAATAAGTTGAGTTTTACCATGTTGAAATCCATTCAGCTTTTCTCCTGTTCTGGCGATATCACTTTTAGCATACCTTAGCATAGATCATTGAATCCTATGAGACCAATATAGCATTGCGTTCACAGGCGCAGTAATATCATGCAGCGCCTGAAGTTCGGTCACAATTTCATAAAGGTGGTCACATTGGAAGTAACCTAGCTGGGAACTAATTTCAGGCGCTGTGTGATATTACTGCGCCTGCTGTGTCCATATTACAACAGCAAACTTCCTTGACTATTACACCGGAATGGGAGTGTAGTTGTAAAGTGCACTGTAAAAAAGTAGGTATTTGAAAACGATGGCGCATGTTTAGTCATGTAATCCATATTGTACCAATAGAAATCTGTGTTTATGCCGGTATTGTGCCTGTTAAGTGCTATTCACTTTTTGCATTGTTGCCAAAGAGGTGTAAATTTTATACACTCTTCATATCACAGTCCTGCAAAGGTGACAGAAAATTTACTTGTGACTGCCATTTGAGACAAAACATGAGGGAAGTTGCATCTGATATCAGACATATAATGGTGATTGAGAGTGAGGTGAATATTTTGGTAAATGTATCAGACTCTGAGTAATGCGAGATCAAACAGAGAGCACAAGATTGTAGTGCCTGGAGCCCATCAGACATGAAATAACTAGTTATATTCCTTAAATGACTTCTCCCCCATGATTAACACCTATGTGCTATGAGCCAGACCTCTGGTCACTATCCAGCTCATCCCCCCACCATCAAGATAAGACTCCTACAGGAATGCAGGGAAAGATAGACTTTCCTTATTCAGACATGCAGTCCCACATACAGTTATATAGAAATGTACACGTATCAATGTGTTACCTTTTCCTATATTGTCGTTTCTGTTATGTATGTCGGCCTCAAACATTAATCCGTAATAGGTGAATTATTGTGCATGCTAAGACTCACGTTTAGAATCACTCAGTCAACCGAGAAGATTCATAGATCATGTTTGGTGTCTATGAGCAGCATTTATTATTCCCTAAATGTTAATGTTTGTGGCATCTTAAACACTCCTTGCTTTATATGTATTATTGAACTTTTGAAAGTTTTGTGGCCAAACAACCAATCAGCTTCCACATGCGAAACAACATTTTGAGAGACAAAGACTTTCAATCTTCCCTCCAAAACTCAGATCAACCGGATTGGACAAGGTCCAACTGTGGGCGTGAACGACCTACAGGTTTATAAACCTTCCCTCATCTCTCTCTCACGCTCTTGCCTTCGGGACACAAAGACACGTCACCCGCACCTCCCCCCAGATCCATGGGGGGGGGGGGGTCTCACCTAGCAGAGGAGATGATGAGGCCTGCAATACTCTCAAGGAACTGGAAAGGACTTTCTGAACTGAACACATACGGAACCAATGCACAACAACAACAAGCTTGCAAGTATCCGTCCTTTCTACAAACGTAGATAGCTGCGTTTAAGACGTTTTATAAATGAAACGATTTCAGGATGTTCAGAACCGTTTCATTCCTGTCCCTTTGCAAACTCACTTTCTGTCTCTCTCTCTCTTACTCTCTCTCTCTCTCTCTTACTCTCTCTCTCTCACGCGTTCTCTGTCTATTTGTGTTTTATGTACGTTTGTCTATGTGCGATCGTTTGTAAGTAGAATAGTTTAATAAACAACCATATATTCACATATAATGATTCTCTGTGCTGAATGCTTACATTACAAAGTCACTTAAACTGTTTCGATCTCATATTGCTACCTTAAGCCCATTCTGTTCAATTGTTTTGACTCCGTTCTGGTTAGTAAAACGCGTTGCCGTGACGACGGGCCAACGTCAGAGTAATGAGTATCGCTGAGTAATTTGCTGGACAAAGAAACCAGTCGATATCGTTATTACTGTTACTGATCAGAAACTGTAAATTGCGTATATTTAATGACGATTATTATACACGGTTTCCTGTGAGTTAAACTACTTTCCCTGACTGAAATGTATGTTTTAAATAACTCATTTCATCCTATTCATTGGTCATAAGACCTGGTGGAGTTTGCAGTGTATATGTGATGAGAGAAACAGTCTCATGCATATACACACATATATTGATCATCTTAAATTCTTTGAGCTAACCAAAATTCTCTACAAGATTCATCATGGCAGCACACAGTCACTGAGAGAGCTCTACTCACTTTATTAACTCTACAAACTGTAGCAATACTGTGGATTATTATTACATACTGAGAACTATAAGCAGACCTGCAAACTAATCAGAGGAAAAAAGGTGACAGTGCCCGGGGGGGTGGGGGTAAGAACTCAAGTAAGAACATTAAAAACAACAAAAGAACTAAAATACAAATTACATTATACTGAAAAACATTATTTTTTCCTTCTTAGCCTGGACAAAGGTTTCACAAACACACATGCACGCAAAAGCCATGGAGGGAAACTGAAAAACATTCACAAACTATTTAATATATTTTACAGTTCAAGATAAAACTTAAAAGATGTAGTTATTAAATTACATGAAATATTTGAATATACAGGACCGATTCATATTGAGTGCATTATTTAATTTTTATACCATCAATATTTAACGTATTTGTAGTGAACTATATTTAAGTATTTAAATAATTCACCCTTATAGGCTGTTTGTGTGTGAGCTTAATGTCTTTCTGCACTTGCTATAATATATATATATATATATATATATATATATACATACACTTAAGGCCGGTAAAAGTACTACAATTTATTATACTAGATATTGTATAATAAATCAAAAAGAAAGCGTCTTGAAAAATATAGGGAGTTTAAAAGGCAGCTGCATAATAAATAATCCTCTGCTGCCATCTATTGGTTATATGGGTCATTCCATATTATTTTTAAAAAAGACGATGGCTGCGTTCGAAACCGCATACTCAATGAGTAGGTACTTAATTTCAATAAGTACTTACTTAAGGAGCGCTAAAAGAGTACCTACTCTACAGCCAAATCTCGTTGAGTATGGATGTGATCTGCACGTCTTCCGCCATGTTGACGTTATCATGTGACCAACGACGTTATAACAAGTGCAACAACTGAACATATAGCGACAGGTTTAATTCATCTTTCTATAAATATTTTGATATTGATGACATTTGTTCATTTTGTGGTCATGTTGAAGAAACAGCTGTTCTTTTATTATGATTGTAGTAGATACGTTTTGGGTTCATTTAGGTTTTTGTATTTTTTAATTCTTAAAGAAATAATTTTTGTCAGGAAAACCCAAATTCTTAATTTTTTGAATAAGTTATCTATTTTGTTTTGTATTCAAAATTGTTTATCCATACGCAAAGCTAGCTTAAATTCTTGTTAAATTTCTCTTTTCATCCCTGAGGCTTATCAATAACAAAACCAAATCCAATTTTTGATAAACGATGATGTGAATATTTTGATTATTCAGAGATATTTAATCATATTTCCCTGTGTATATAATTGCATACTATGATGTAAGCAAGCCTAATAGTTATGTTTTTAGTTTTTCTCATTATGATTGATTGTTCATTGTTAAAGATAAATACCATCTTACCCTGAGCCTGTAATTGTAAGTTAGGTAGCATTAGTAATAAAATGAAAATAAGCACAACAGGTGCTCAAACACCTCATAGCATCAGTAACACAACAACCCTACCTAGTACATCTTCCTCCATGTTTGCAATATCTGCACAAAGCAGACGTGGATCAGCTGCTTGAAGATCTTGTTTGGAGGTGTTTTTTGAGGATTTTACACTCAAAAAATGTAAGTATTACTGCTTAGAAATTAAGATTACCTCAGAATGCACTGATCAATAATAATGATAAATGCTGACCTATAATTAATTATATTTTTTAGTAAAACAAGCATGTTTTTTTTTTAAATCAAGTAATTAATTAATGCATATGTTAATGAAACTTATATTTTATTTACTGATAACAACATGGATATATGAGTAAAATAATAAAATAAACATGAACATAAATAAAGACACATGGAACAAAGCTTTATTCAGACATATTGGTATTTTAGTCTTTCTCTAGATGCTCTCGCTGGCTCTTTGGTCTCTGAGGATGAAGAGACCACAGCAACATCTGGTCCAGATGAGACAAAGAGCAGGTGGAGTGATGGAGGGTCTCATCGATGGCACTTGACCATTTCCAGGATGCTGCTGTGGATTTCTCTTTTCTCACTGCACACACCAGTCTGCAGCAGACATTTCAGATCATACAAAGATGCACAAATACAATACAAAAGTTGTCGTTTTAACAGCACAATTTCATTAGATCTCTGTATTAGAAGTAACAAAATTACCAAACTTTATATTAAGTTACAGATTTAACTTTTTTCCCCACAAATGCTGCTGTCACCTTTCCTTTCAGGTCCTGCTCCACCGCAAAATACCTGCAACAAAGGCACAGAAATCTAGAATCAGAAAAGTGCTTAAAGTTGTTTTTATTATTAAAAAAACTGCAACTTAAGGTTTAAATAGATGTCTGTAGTGTACTCACTCAAAGCCTTTGATGGCAGCACTGCTTCATCAATCACTCTTCACCAGAGATGCAGACTTGTCTCATCTGTCCCTGTAACATCCAGCCAAGATTCAGTTCCCTCTGATTCATGTGCTCAATACTACATTTATGAGCTAGCTGTTGTGTTCATTGGCTTTTTATCCAATACAAATGCTCCTGAATATATCAACAGTACTATTAAACAAATGAAATAGATAACTCATGTTTACTTGTTTACTAACTATATGTTTATTTACATTACATTAATCTAAAGCAGTGTTGACAACAGAGAATTCTACATAAACTCACATAACGTCCATCACTCGTTTAGATGTCTGTTTGGTGTTGTGATGTGCTCATTTAATTCTCTCAGAACATGTTCCTGTCAGTTGTTAAACATTTAGTAATCATCTTTAAGATGCTACGGTCGCTATACGTAATAAAACGTGTTTTACAGCGAAATCACAAATATACTTTAACGTTACACGTATTGACACCTTATGCAAATCATCAGTTTACGATACAGTAGCTCAATAAATACGATTTTAAGACAGGGAACCGTGTTTTGGTTTGTAATACTCACATTTGTAAACACTCTCGTTGCGGTTCCAAATCACGTTCGATGATGACGTTTTGGCCTCCTGTGGCCTCCTGGGATTGAAAAGTGTGCATCGGATGAACACTTCAGAATCTGGGCTGAAGCAGTAGGACATCCGGGGATTTCTCGCCTACTCTTTTATGAATACTGAGGTTTCGAACGTACTTCTTTCTTCACGTACTCTTTTTTCCTACTATATAGTAGGTAAGTAGGCATATTCGAACGCACTTTAAGTAGACGTTCGTCCGAATCTCGCGAGAATTAGTGCACTCGCCTACTGAATCTCGCCTACTCTTTTCTGAATACTGAACATTCAAACATACTTTTTTGCTCGCCTACTGATTTTTGCCTACTATATAGTATGGAAGTATGCGGTTTCGAACGCAGCCGTTTTCTGCTAAAAGTCATTTTGTCCGATGCAGTTTTTTATGAATGAAAATGCGTCCACGAAGTACATTTTATTTTACAGCTGTAGAGTTGGAAAATAATAAAGGCTTTAAAATATTGTGATAAGATTTTAAAAATGTGTTCATGACTTTGAAGGCAAGTTAGTGATTATCAAGAATACGATTAAGATGTCCTTGAAGAGAAGTATGGCTTGGTAGCTAACGTTAGCCTAAACAAGTTATGATAGTGTTTAGCTGTCAGCATTTAAATGTAAAACTATGCAGATACGGCATTTAAATGATATGTTGTTAAATAATAAGAAACTGAATGTTCACGTCGCTAACATTGTTTATAATGTTGCAATTATCCTTTTCCGCAGTTTCTGATAAGAACGAGGCAGTAGATCAGTCGTGTCCACCTAATATATAGCACATATAAAATGAGCTTTAGCGGAAGTTTACGAGCTGCTTATCTTTATGCAGAAGTTTTAAAGAACGCTCCGTGCATAAGGTCATTTCAATTTCCATAGTAGGTCAGGTGTCTCTTGACAGGCGCGAACACAGATGGCAGTGTGTTTTAAGATACTGAAGCGAGCGCTGAGATTGGTCCAGGAAAAATGTCATTTATAAGAATTGTCCAATAATGGCCTACATGGCACGCAAGCCCACCCCCACCTCTCTCTCTTGACAGGCGCGAGCTCAATTGAGATTCCGATCGGCCCAGACGCAATTAACGCAAGCCCATCAAAAGGATGATGGACGGGGACATGTACCATTAAATCTTGGGTGAGAACAATTGAAAATGGGTTGTGGATGGGTATTCCAGCATGACAATGACCCAAAACACATGGCCAAGGCAACAAAGGAGTGGCTCAAGAAGAAGCAGGTTAAGGTTAGGGCTGCATGATATCTCACATGCGATATCCAATGTGCATTTTGTCAGTAAAGCCGTTCTGTTATGCAGCTCATTAAAATGCAAATCAATGTATAACTTTTTTAATGCGTATTTCTGGAATTTTTTTGTTATTCTGTTCAAATAAACCTACCACTGAAATTTCAACAAGATACTGAAGATACATTTCTTTGTCAGTGGGCAAACATACAAAATCAGCAGGGGATCAAATAATTATTTTCCCCACTGTCCTAATTTTAACATTTAGGCCATTTAGAAAGCATAGTTTGTTAAACTTTAAAGTCATGTGAGAGACAGAGAGAGATTAGGGCAAAATAAAAAGACGGTGAAGTTGCAGAAGGTGCAGTTCAGGAGAGGACTTTTAATTATTTTGTGGTAGCGGTAAGTCACTGTCTTAATGAGCAAGGCATCGCGTCACTCATTCATTTATTTAGTCATGAAGCAAATGGCTGTAGTTATGAATGGGTTAATGATCACTGTCTCTCTGAATCATTTAAAGCTGCAGATTCATTCAATAACGAAACACTGCTGTTTCTTGTAGACGCACACCAGTTCTGTTGTGGATTACGTTGGAACTATTATTTTTTAGTTATAAAATATAACAATATTGTGTTTAAAATGTAGGCTGCATTTAAAAATGTGAAAATGTTCACTTATTACCTTTTTGTTTAAAGGGATAATTTGATGTTTATCTGCTTACCCCCAGGGCATCTAAGATGTAGGTGACTTTGTTTCCTCAGCAGAACACAAACGAGGATTTTTAACAAAAACCAATGCAGTTGTCAAATAATGGCAGTCAATGGTTACCAAATCTTTAGAAGAAAGAAAACCATACACAGACAAATCCAAAATACACCCGGCGGCTCTTGACATGTGAACACGCTCTAACGTAGTATACGCAAACGGCGGAAGTGATCTGTCGCTTGTATACGACACTCATTGTTTACACAGAGCACAGAGATTGTGGGTATAGCGGCTATTCAAAATTAATTACTTGCACTTATGCTGATTGTTCAAACCGATTTAAAGCTAAAATATTACATTTGCTTGCGTAAACTCATCCGGGACTTTTAACCGATTTCCCCTTCCGGCGTTTGCGTAAACTACGCCAGAGCGCATATACACAGGTAACAAGCCGGATGCAAAGCTGGTGCTCATGACAGATGGACGTGGCTGTGTATCAAAGGTAAAAAATCATATAAATACTGTTCAGTTTCTCACAAAAACCGATCGCTTCGTGTCTTAGGACATCGGTGTATCGTCACGAGTCGTGTAATTTGGGGTGTAATTTGGATTTGTCTGTGCATGTTTTTGTTTACTTTTAAAGGTTTGGTGCCCATCCACCTCTATTATTTGGCTGACAGACTGCACCGGTTTTCGTTAAAAATCTTCGTTTGTGTTCAGCTGAGGAAACAAAGTCATCTGCATCTCGGATGCCCTGCGGGTAAGCAAATAAACATCAAATTATCATTTTTGGGTGAACTATCCCTTTAACTTATATAAAATCAACATTAGCGATAATTTGGATGTTCAAGGAAAATTGCATTCTTGCTCGTATTTTGAAACATTAAATAATAACTCACAATGCATGTTTCTGTATCAAAGAGTTTCTTAAATCGATCTCTATGTACAGTCTGTCAACATTTGTTCTTCCTGCTATTAAGTGCTACAAATCTCCTTTAAAGGAGACCTCCGGTGTGATATTGACCTAAAGTGTATTGAATCATGATACCGAGTGTGAACGTACCTTGCATATCTCATCTCGTCTTAACGTCTCAACTCGACTTAACGTGACTACATTCAAGATGGCGGCGATCGCTTTACTTCTTGCAGTTACTGTCTGTATAAATCTTCTCGTAAATAAACTACCGGTGCTTTTTCTGAGTTCTCAATGTCTCGTTTTAAATGTCAGGGCCCTTGGAAGTCTACCGATGAAGTGTGGAGCTACTTTGTGCCTCGTAAATGGCGTAAAACAGTGATTTATTTACATGTCTACTCCGATGCCCCATTGACTCTCATTGACAACCGGTTGTGAGCATCGGCTAACTGACCCCAGATTTCGGACAGCAGTGGACAAGACGAGATGAGATATGCAAGGTACGTTCACACTCGGTATCATGATTCAATACACTTTAGGTCAATATCACACCGGAGTTCTCCTTTAAAGTCACAATGAACAGCAGCATGATTTGCTAAAGCAGCACTCTGTGGGCATTCAATCATACGTACGCTGCTGGTGTGGATCCAGTCAGTTTTCAAGACAAAATTGAGGTAACAATGTCAGTTGACTATTTACTACCATTTTAGTTTTATAGTAAAAGTAGAATTTGGCTTGTCAGAAATACTTGCTTAGTTTTGATGTTACTTGCAAAACTTGGGGTTCAGTAAACAAATGCCAAAGCACAGTATTTTGTTTGCAAATCCTCCATCACCTCATTTTCAAATGTTTGGAAACGCTCGTGTGGATGGAGCATATTGTTTAGGTTAATATTAATGTTACAATCTTAATTCATGATGTCATAACAAATGCACAGTGTGAAAGCAAGATATTGTGTTAGTGTTTGTCATGTGATCAACACTTCTGTTGAATGTCTCCACATTTCTGCACTCCTGTGACATCATTCATGAATACAATTAATTTCAGTTTTGAGAATAAAAACAAACCTGTTTGTTCCTCGGTATCTTCATATTTGACTCTAAATGCCTCTTCAATGTCTTCATTCTCCTCTTTAATGAACACCATATTTGTTTGTTCCTCAATATCTTCATGTTTCAATGTGAATGTTTCTTCAATCTTCATGTCTTCGCTCTCCTCTTTAATAAACGCCATCTTTATAACAGTGTGTCTCTGTTGATTCTCCAGGAGTTTTTCTGTGTGTTTGTACACTTTGTCCTGTTTAAGATGAGAATAATTAATAGAAAGAAAAATGCATGCAAACTAAATCTCTGTGCGTCTCAATCATCTCCTAGTTCAGTAGTCAGTGCACTACAGAGGTTATAGACTTGATATAGGCCTACAGTATATACAAATTACACAGAACGTTCATATTTAGGCAGGCTATTTTTTTATTTATATTTGGTATTCAATTATTTATCATATCTAATATATTACACTTTCATGAAATCATTCTCGGTTGTGATTCACTCGTTTGTGTTTGTTGTTGTCGTTTGTAGTCCGCGTGCCGCTGAATCGAATCACTGAATCATTTCACAAATGATTTGATTCAAATGATTCGGATTCTCAGTTTCTCTCATCACTTCTTATCATCACACGATTGATTCATGATATAGAGAGCGAACTGAGACGCACCTTCTCTGTTACTAAAGAATACTCTTTGCTGTTACTAAAGGCTAACGTTTTATTTAACTAACACTAAATAAAGCATTACAACGTTATATTTAACAATGACGGATTTATTTATTTTACATAGCTTGTAAATGTTTTAATTGATATAACAGTGTGCTTTAGTTTAAAAACTTTAAAACCACAAACCTTTCTTCAGGTGAATCACAACAGATGAGGAGCTCAGCGCATCTTTATGACGTCACATCACCAGAGCAAAATAAAAGTCCCATTCGTTCACTTCTCTCTAGAATCACAAACATATCATAGAAATGTTGTATATGATAGAATTCTGTACCCATATGATGATGCATTGCTAAAGTTATTAACATCGTAAATCTTGGAATACTTTTCTCTATCTTCTTTTCTCTACTTTTTTCCTTCAATGTACATTTTTAACACTATACTTCCTGTTTTTATACCTTGCCATTAAATTCACATAAAACTAGTTAATGCTGCTGTGTAACTGTTACAAAGGGGTTGTGATGGCAAATTTGATCTATCCCTCTTATGACTATTGTAATCAATCTCTGGCAAGTTTGTTTGTTTGTGTATTTATTTATTCCTCTTTTGGAAAGTAATTGAAAAACGGGATTTTTTATTTTGCTATTAATGTGGACATAAAGACATATTTGTGGCAGTTTCCATTTACCACGGTAGAAGTTTACAAAACTATGACTACTTCAATTTCTGAGACCCCCATAAATGTGAAAAGGGTCATTTCAGTGTTGAATTTCTGTCATTGATGGCCCATGTTAATGTAGGCAGCTGACCCTATAACAATTGACCTTATTTCAACCAAATTTCAACGATAAAGGACATGTGCTAGCTGGAAATGTATTAACGCTGCTTTATGAGCTCACACTCCAGCTATTTTTTAACATATTTCTATTTGTCTTTTTGTATTTTAATATATGGTTGGCATTAAAGCTTTCTGCACCTAAACATAACAACTGTGACTTTTAGACAGAATCCTACACTCTCGTGATTTCTTACTATGTTCAGGGGCTTGTTCTTCGAACCTCGCTAACTCAGTTAGCTGGATTTGATTGTTGACGATTCCGCGTGATCTTGGATCATTCAGTTCTTCGAACTTGCTGTCATAGCAACAGGTGCGCAAGCTTAAACCTGCTCGGGACAGTGTTGCCAGATCAGGTTGACGATTTCCAGCCCAAAAGCTCACCAAAACCCGCCCACTTCAACAAAAACCAGCCCAAATTTTAACTGCCAAAATAATGAGAATTTTATTGCCATGTCAAGGTTGATAAGGACCATTTTTTATATCTCTTTAAAAAAATAATGACAAAATAAAATAAAGATAAATCAATTTCACAGGAATGTGGATCAAAACAGTCCGAAAATATGCGTAAAATGTCCAGAAATCTTTTCAAAGTGGAAATTAACCGATGACTTCCCTTGTAAAAACGCATGCATCATTTTCAGTGTCCACAGTAAAAAATATGCTAATTTCTGTGCAAAAAGTGCACAATAAAGTGATGAAAAACAAATGTAATGTAAAACCCCGTCACTCACAAGTCATCACATCTCACTAATGTAAAAGACGTAAATTGATGGACAGGTCTCTGTTAAACTAAACCAGTAAGGGTTACGTTAAGCAAAAATGAGTTGATGACTGCACTACACATTATATTACTGTGATACTTTGAGCTCGAACGTACTAATATAACATGACTAATGATAAAAGCGAAGAAAAAAACAGCTGACTGGGCGGCTTTTAATTTTTTAAAGCAACCCAAATTTTGTCTACCCGCCCAATGCCTTATTCTCCGGTCCAAGCCGATCAAAAGAAGCCCAATTGGTTTATTTCATGTAAACAGGATTTAGGCTGCGCTCCTAGCAGGTTATGATTGGTTAAAGAGCACGACTGACACGGACTGACTCACATGGGAAAAGAAAAGTATTTTGCAAAAAAAGTGTAGAAAATAATTACGACGATTCACACACGAATGATGACCACAGCTACACACACATTATATATATAGCCTATATACAGTTGCAATCAAAATTATTTAACCCCCCAGAGACTGCAGTACTTTACAAATGATGTTTGCTCTTTCTGAAGATTCAGGACTAAATTGCATCTACAACAGTTTTCTGGCATATTAAAAGTGATAATGTCAATATATAATGTAATGTTTTTGGGTTATAGGATTTTTTAATAACACAGCTATGTCAGAATTATTCAACCCCTATTCAACATTGCTGTTTTAAGACAGTTATTTTTATGGTCAGGAACAAAATGGTCTTAAAACATAATTAAGCCTTTACAAACTTAGTGAAAAGCTTGGGGTGTTACACATAGTATACTCTTAGCCCATACAAGTGCTGAAGATGAGTAGCAAATATGGTAAAGTCAACAGAGAGCTCACACTAAATCAATAGAGAAGAAATTATCTTAAAACTACATGAAGATTTCTAAGACATTACAAGTTCCTAGAGACACAGCTGGCAGTCGTATTCCTTAGATTAAAGTGTGTTGAACCAGAAAACCTTTGAGTCTGTTGAATAAAAAAGCACAATATCATAAAATGTTTGATCAGATCAACTGAGAAAAACTTGCAATGTACAGCCAAAGCCTTGCAAGACGACCAGAAGAAAGGAGGACAAATATTTCAATGCTGTGAATAAGAAGGACACTAGACAAGTAGGGTCTTCATGTTGAGGAATCTTGCTGAATACCACTCTTGACCAAGAAGAACAAAAAACTGACTTGAACATGCTAAAATTCATTTAGTTAGACCTGTGGAGTTCTGGAAGAATGTTTTATGGAGTGATGTGACCAAACTGGAACTTTTTTGGATGTATGGATCAGCAGTATGTCTGGTGCAAAAAAGACAAAGTTTATAAGCAGAAGAACAAAATCTCCATCATCTGTCACAGGGAGTCAGACTGAGACGTGCGGATCCATTAGCAAGGCTTTATTGAGAAGTGTCAACATGCAGGAATAATCACCAGAAAACAGGAACAACGTAGGTAATCCGGGAAACAGTTCAATAGACAGGCAATGGTCGCAATGGCAGGTAGCAGGAATCGTCAACGGGGTACACAGTCCAGAGTCATACACAGAGAATCCAACACAGAGATAAATGCTTAGAATTACGACCATAGGAACAATAAGACTTCGCAAGGTGGCTGTGTGTGTGAGTGGCTTAAATGCAGACAGAGTGATGAGGTGCAGCTGTGAGAACTAATCAGAGCAGTGAGAAACAAGGGCCAGGTGAATGCAGTGATTAGTGCAGTGGCTTATGGGGAATGAAGTCCATGATGTGTGGTGCAAGAGTTCATAATGACAGGATAGACCAGATACGTGACATCATCAAACATGGAGGTGGGCCAGTCCGTTATGGGGTTGTTCTACTGTAGCAGGAAGTGGAAAACATGACCATACAAAGGATATCATGTTAAAGTATCACACCATTTTGGCAAACATTGTGATGCCTTTTGTGCAATGTCTGAAGCTAATAATCAATGGACTTTCCTGCAGGACAATCATCCCAAAGTATACATTCAAATCTACTTACGCTTGGTTTAGGAATCAGTCATAGAATGTTTTTAAGTGGCCTGTTCAGTTTCCAGATGTAATTCTCATTGAAACTACATGGTTGAATTTGAAGCAAGTAGTGGCAAAGTAAAAACCAAAGATTATCAGTGATCTGAAAGCTTTTTCAGGGGAGGAATAATTTTGAACATGAATGTTTAGAGCCAATTCGATTTTTTTATTATTATTATTCATCAACTTACGTTCTCAGAATTACTCAAATATGTCTTGATAAACTTTTTTTAATAGTATACTGATGCCTTTGTTTAATTTGTTTCACAATATGTTGTTCTCTGTAGCAAAATGTCTTGCAGGTCAAGGGGGTTGAATAATTTTGATTGCAACTGTATATATATATATATATATATATATATATATATATATATATATATATATATATATATATATATATACCGTTCAAAAGTTTGGGGTCAGTACATTTTTTTTTAAAGTAATTAATACTTTTATTCACCAAGGATGTATTGAGTTAATAATTAAAAAATTATTCAAAGTTAATAATAAATAATTTACATTGTTATTAAAAATATATATATTTTTAATATATATACTTTTTAAACTTGTTATTCATGAAAGAATCACAGGTTCCAAAAAATATTTGCAGCACAACTGTTGATATTATCCAGCACTGATCATTCTAATAATAAATCAGCATATTAGAATGATTTCTGAAAGATCATGTGACACTTAAGACTGGAGTAACAGCTGATAAAAATTCAGCTTTTCATCACAGGAATCAATTCTATTTTAAAGTATGTTTAGATAAAAACCATTATTTTATATTGTAAAAACATTTTGCAATATTACTGTTTTTTTCTGTATTTTTAATCAAATAAATGCAGCCTTGATGAGCATAAGAGACTTCTTTAAAGACTATTACAAGTCTTACTGACCCCAAACTTTTAAACGGTAGTGTATATAAAAATAAAAATATAAATAAAATAACATATCAAGGAAAAAACATGTAACATGGGCAGCACTAACGCATTTAATTTGTCTGCTTCTTTTTGCCAGCCGTCTCTCGTGGCTTTTGCATGCTTTGAGATGTTTCCTGTCATTTTAATTAAAGACTCAAATTCGGCATAACCTTCCAATAAAAGCTCTTGTTCTGCTTGCAGGGTTTCTGACCTAGAACCTAGAACAGCAAATTTAAGACTTTTTAAGGCCTAAAATTTTGATTTTTATATTTTAGACTTTTTAAGACTTTTTAAGACCCCGCGGAAACCCTGTGCTTGGGAGAAAAACTGGGCACGTTCTTTGGCCATGCTGAACAGCCAATAACAGCGTTGCTAATCATTGTTTCTACTATCGATACATGTCCCCTTTTAAACCAACGCATGAACGCGCAATTATCTCAGATAACTCAATCCAGCGATACTAATCATGAACAACAGGTGTGTTCGAAGAACCCAGTTAGCCGGATCATGATTAGCACGATGATATCATCTTGGATGTCTCATTTGATCTCGGATGTTTTTAGCAATGTACGAAGAACGAGCCCCAGGTCTCTCAGAGAGCGGCGATTCGAAACAGCGAATCATTTTGTGAATCAACCGATTCAATTGACTCGGTGGTTGTAATTCGTGTTTCTGATCTGAATCACTAACAGAGAGAGAAATCAGACTGATCTGTGGATGTGCTTTACTCTCTCAAAATAACGTTCATTATTAGATCAAATATTACAATGTTACACGCAGTAGTTATACAGTTTAAATCGCCTGTAAACCATATAAGCCTGAACGCGTATGAATTTAAGCACTTTAAATCATTAAGACTACAAACCTTTCTTCCGCTGAAACCATACACCGCAGCCTCATGACGTCACACAACCAGATCAAAAATAAAAGTCCTGTTCACGCGTTTCTGTGTCTACAATCCAAAGAGTGCAAAGATATTTACAGGGAAACACATATGAACTATAAAATTTATGTCAATGATATTAAGAATTTTTTTTCTTGGTGAAATACATATTAAAGTATATATAAAGATTAAAATGATAAAACTATTATTTTACAATTATTTACAAATGGTGATTTATAATTTTAATTTCTTATTTTTTTTATTTTTCCAAAATGCATTCATTCATTCTTTCATTTATTCATTTATGAATGAATGAATGATGCATTTATATAGCGCTTTAATTGTGTATTGCCGTACACCCAAAGCGCTTTACAATCATATGGGGGATCTCTCCTCAACCATCACCAGTTTATTCATTTATTCATTTCTGACAATGTTTATGTCCACAATGCTTTCTTTCCATGTTCATTTAATATTTACTTAATTTTGTATTTATTTCTGCATTATGTCTACATTTATTTACTTATTTACAGGGTTTCCACGGGGTCTTATGTCTAAAATTTAAAAATCTAAATTTTAGGCCTTAAAAAGTCTTAAATTCACTGTTCTAGGTCTTAAATTTCACACAGGTCTTATTTTTCCGATGTCCATGTAACGCTACCTCTGAAGCTCTTTTAAATTCTCTTTTTTTTGTTTCCGTGGTGTTGTAGTTCTTTATTTCACTATTCCAAATATAATTAGCTGTATTTAAACTACAAATGAGACCAACATGCAATAGACCTTTTTCACAGAAACCGGAAATACGCAATCGCAGGGTATGCAGACTTAGAGTAATGTCTACACAGCAGAAAGCCGGGTAATTTAAAATGGAGAGTCTACACAACTTCCCTCACTGGTTTGCCAAAGATAACTTTTGCCGACCTGATAAGAGTCGTGGAGGAAAACTCCATCACAAAGAGGAACAAATTGAATAAAGGATATAAATAGGGTGACCAGACATCCCGAAATCTAAGCTGCTGTCTCGAATCCCGCTCTAATTGTCCCGAAAATTAAACTGGTCTGCAGCGAAATCAAAGTAAAAATGAATTTAAATGACTTGTGCATAGTTCCATAAATACATCCTGGGAAAGACGGGAGTGCTGGCAGCAGTGAAAAGCTCTGCAAAATATGCTGATGTCGAGCCTCCACAACCTCGGTAGGCTATATTGCTCAAGTGTGAATTTAAAGTTATATTGTTTCTATTAATTTATCTAGCCTATATGCACAAAGACAATACAACCTTTTTGTCCCCTTTTTGCTTTAAAGAGATGAAGAGAGCGCAAGTTGCAGCAGCCGTTAGGACAGTTGAAAGTGCAGGCAGAAGTCACGTGAAGTCAGACCGGTCGAGGGCGAGGCATCGTGTTCAAAATAATACTTCTATAGCCTACATCAATTTATATGCATATGTACTTGTTTTAAAAAAAAAAAAAAAAAAAAAAAAAAAAAATCCATCAACTTCAGTTTGAAGTATAAAAATGCCTAACGTTACTTCTATATTATATGTAGGCTACTTATATCAAAAGATGAAATTCATTATCTTTATTCTTCATTACCCCCCCCCCTTCCCAAATTTCAACCAATCTCATCTGGTCACCCTAACTGAACCAGATCTTAAGGGAAGGGTGTCTAGAAGACCTTTTGGGAACACAAATTGTGTGAACCAAAACAGGTCCAATGGTTGATGCACCAAATGACTGAAGGTAGATTTGGAGTCACAATTGATCTTAACATAGCAAATAAACGAGCAACTTTAGGTAGCTTGGCATGAAACACTGAGACAGTGTAAGATTCTACATGGTTTATTAAAAGACAAAAAAAAAAAAAAAAAAAAAAAAAAAAAAAAAAAATCATACAACCAATCTCACTTCTCCACTGGAAACAGTTTGTCCAATAGTGGAGGTCCTCACAGCAACCTCTCTTCCTAAAAGGAGAAAAAGTAGTGAGAAAGGCCACAAAGTCACAAATCAAGTGGAAATAGTTACTGCGTGCACTTACTCTTCCTGCCACAGCTTTGCTCACAGGAGCCAGAAGAGGGATGGCACACAGCTGTACTGCAATGGATGAAGATCTGAAAGAGAAAAGGGTTAAGCCATAGAATCCATTAAAGAGTAATATTAGGGGTTCAGGAAGAGCTGAGAGCATACGGTTTCCTGCAGAGGAGCCAGTGATGCTGGATCAACAAACGTGAACATCTTGACAACGAAGCGCTTGTAGTGGGTTGGGAACTGAAGACCAGACGCTCTAGTCACTGGAACCAGTGCGGTCAGGTAACGGTCATCATAGTAAGGGCATCTGAAGAGGAAAGAGGCAGTTAGAGAGTTCCTCACAGCAGACTAGCTGGATAAAGACTGTCGGTAGACTCACCCATCAATCAGAAGATCCCACTGGGGTAGACTGAGTGGACTGGGGGTTGATGTCGCCCAACAACGTCCCAGCATCAGGACAAGGTTGGGGTCAGTCCTCTCCAGAATGCGCACCTCAACATACACAGGCTCTCGCAGGACTTTTGTGACGGGATAATCAGCAGCACCGTAGTAGGACGTGTAGGCCTCATCCCCTGAGGAACACTGGGGTTTAACCACAGTCCACTGCAACCTGGACTTTAAGACTGAAGACAAGTCTTACCTTCTGCGCAACCTTTGGTGACACATTGGCCATTGGCCAGTCTAAGCTCCACTCTGAGGGGTCCAGGAGCAGCTACTGGTGGAGGTGCAGGAACACTGTTGACCTCCACAACCAGAGCTTCCACAGCAGTACCAGAGTACCTACACTGGAAGAGAAGCCTGGACAACAAACGGTCAACTTGTTGAGTTTGTCAGAGATGGTACTTAAGATAAAGGGTATGAGTCACCTACTCAAAATGGCTGTCTCTCGTGATGGAACCAAACGGACCAACGCCTACTTCATACGAGGAGGTCATTCTGTTTTCATACACCACATATCCACTGTCCTCCTGCAAATAGGAACACTGTTGGCATCCAGCCCATCATAAGCCATGCAGAATAAAGCCAGAAGCATCTCCTCACCATCATACTCGTGCCACATGCGGTGACAGGGAACTGGTATATAGCAAAGAAAGGTGTAGAGTCCACAGGAGCGCAAGGTGGTTCACTTCCACCCACTAGACGGACCGAATCCAGACTCAGTCGAGGCAGCGTAACATCTCTAGCCACCACTACCACAAACTGACCATCTCTAATACACTGGACAGTCACTGGAATGACATACAAGAGTAGATTAATGTGGGTAACAAACATTAACCAAATTTCATCAGATTCGAAACTCTTACCTGCTTTCCCATAGTAACACTGTTGTCCGTTAAAGCAGCAGTTGATAGCCTCACACTCAGCACCACTGATACCAGGTTGTCCACATTGGATCTGCTCATAATCAGCTACAGCACATTTGTCAACAGGCTCGGCCTTCACTGGCTGCTGAAGCTGAAACTTCTGAGGAACCTGCTGAGCAGATTGTTGTTGAACTGACTGTTTAAACCGATGGTCAGACGGCTGGAACATCAGAGCTTGAGGATTCTGAGCTGGAAAACCCATTTGAGGAAGAGCACTGCAAAAAGAACAAGCCAAAACACATAGTGTTTGGAAATAACATAAATGCCATTTTCCTGCCATTACTAAACAACTGAGCATAGTTTCAGGAGGCCTTGGACTGCTATTTATACTCTGCAAATGAATAGTCGTTATCAACCACACCCCCTTTAATCAAGAACCATTACAGCTGCTCTGACTAATTAACTTTAACTTCACATTTGATTGGATGTTCTTGAACAACAGTGGGTCCATCTTACGGGCAAAAACGCTGTTTTTTCATGCAGCTGTGAAGTTTGAGATTTAGGCCTTTGTGTTTTTTCAGAAAACAGCCAAACATCACTTGTATCAATAGATTTCAATTACAATACATATTTTTAAGGCCAAGAGTTTTTTTCTCCAACACTGAGCCATAAATCTCCACTTCAGCAGCACTTACACACACCACACTTTACATTTGTATTCTGTCTATATCCTGAAGGTTTTTACAGAGGGATTTGTTCATATTAGCTTGATTTTATACAACATTTTCTCCCCAAAATGGTAAGAAATACATGTTTTTTGTCTGTTCAAAGTTTTTTCCTGAATTATGGAGTGATGAAATGATATACCCCAAATTCCCTCTGTAAAAGCATTTGACACTATGTCAAAAAATTAAACAAGAATTTTGAAACTGACTTCATCCAGTGTTTAGATTTCTGGACTAGAAATGTATGCAAATAAACACATATTTCATATTATCAATGTAATCGTTCAACTGGGTCAGTAAGGCGATAACTATTAGTTGTCTTTTTTACCCTATTCACTGGCAGTGTCTCGCCTTAATTTAAGAATTTTTAGAAATTTTGACTAGAAACAAGATAAAAATACTAAGATAAGCCTTTTTTTTTTCTTTTTTAAAAGATAGCCATCTCATGGGGGTGGTGCAGATGTACATGATTATTGTCAAATGCTCATTAATATTCTTAAGGGATAACTATGAGTTCAGAAAGACTGGATTCAATAAAACAAAGAATTTTAAATAAGAGTACTGTTTTTTTTTTTTACGTACTTCAATTTAACATGTCGAGCCGGAGGAGAGCGAACCGGACCCGCACCCCGCGATCGTTATGTCCATCCACTGCACACATGCACGCGCTCCAGAGCACACTGCATTTTACTTCATCACCACTGAACAGCCATGAAGTTACAATAGCGCACGAATGATCCAACTCCTTAAAACAAGCTACAGGTGTCAAGAATCACAGAGGAACTTTTCCTTTTCAGCAATGGGGTCAAAGTTACTGGCCTTAGTTCAGTGAATCGGCCCACCCTCTGTGTTCATCCCCTCTAGTGGCCCTCCATATGGGCAATGCTGCATAATTGGGTCAACAGTGTGTGCCTGCATTGGCTGTTTCTCTAATATGACTGACAGGTGCTTTATGATCCATTTGCCTCACTTTTAAACCTCTGAAAAGTGGAGTATTGCCATATTGTGGTGCAAGTTTGGCTCTTAAAACACAATCAGTCTGACAAGATAAAATAAAGCCATTACAGCACAGACTATTAATCCGAACTCAGAATAAATTACACTGGTGAACACCATACACACTTGTGCAGTTTGTAATTTTACCATTAAGCACATTCATTTACATTACTGGACCTGGACCTTAAGTTGTTCAGAGTAATTGTTAGTCTTGAGAATTTTTGGAAGTACTGAACATATACATTTTTCCACTAAGAGTTTATCCGGGACGTTCTAAAACGCTTAACGTGGCTTAATGTATGTAAAAAACTACCAGGAAACCCCAAATTTCTGTCAAACCTTACTTGGAACAAACACTAACTACTATCAAAAGAACGAGCCCTTATTCCACAGATAAAGTGAATACTATCACGTTAAGCGTTTTCTCCCCCATAGAAGCCCGTTGTAAGGAAACTGCTTAATGTGGTTTAACTTACCTTAACAGCGACCAGGGAAGACCAAACTTCTGTTAAATTTCACTTATAATAAACACTTTCTGCTGTCAAAAGAATGAGCTCTTATTCAGCATATAAAGTGAATAATATCACGCTTTTCTCCCTATAGAACTCCATTAAGGAAAAAGCTTAACATGGTTTGTTATAATGGACTTCTATGGGGGGCGATCACTTTATATGCTGAATAAGAGCTCGTTCTTTTGACAGCAGCAAGTATTTATTATAAGTAAAAATTTAACAGAAGTTTGGTTTTCCCTGGTCGCTGTTGAGATACGTAAACCACGTTAAACTGTTTCCTTATAATGGGCTTATTTGGGGGAGAAAACGCTTAACGTGATATAATTCACATTATCTGTGGAATAAGGGCTCGTTCTTTTGATAGTAGTTAGTGTTTGTTCCAAGTAAGGTTTGACAGAAACTTTAAGCGTTTTAGAACGTCCCGTTTATCCATAACTTTCAAGGTAAGTAACGTAGCTAACGTTAGAGAGCAATCAGTCTAACAAATTACTAGTGTGTCCACTTAGACCGAGGACTAGGGTTATAAGGTTATGTATGGATAGTATAGAGGACATGTACAACTTTATTAAAGCAATATAACAGTCGTGGTCTTGATGTTACAAACAATCTTGCTTGATGTTTTCGCCATCTTTGTTGTTTAACTGGTTACCGGCATACTGGGGCGGAAATAGGTTTACACAGCAATTGCGTATTTCCGGTGCAAAATACGGAAGTTGTGAGAAAGGTCTATAGCCCAATCAGCTTTCTGTTATTGGCGCGAGTCTCTCTCAGATTGTACCGCAGAAGTAAAATGGATTTAACTTTTTAGCTATGGGGAAGTGCAAGTTTAGCGATACTTAGCTTGAAAAAACTGAATATAGGGCTTGGCTAAGGCCAGTTGCTAATAACTGTAGATTTTTTTCTCCCCCTGCGGAAGTTATTGCGTCTTCAGACAGAATCGCAGTAGCAGAATACAGGTCAAAATACCTTTTTCTATATATAATGTTCTCAATAATAATAATAAATATAGGTCGAGCTAGCTGACCGCCAGCCTTTGAGATACTTTTAAAATGTTTTTTTTTTACTTGCCCGACCGAACAAACCGCCTGATTAAAACTGAAGTGACAAAAACAACTAGCGAAGCATCGAAAGGCAAGAAAGATTCATATTTTAATACATTCAACGTAAACAGAAATTGATAATGGATAGTGTATTTCTGATCTATTTGTGACATACTTTAAAACAAATGAATGTAACAGCACTCTAAAGAAACACACTGAGGTAAAAATTTAAAATGTATAGTTTATTTATAGCATGATATAGTTCAGTAATATACCAAGTGAGCTTTTTGCTGAATATTCTCACAATTACAAATGTTACATTAATTGTAGCTCAATAAACAAGTAGTTAGTCAAGTAGTTACTTACATATTAGACAAAATATTTACTGTTTTGTTCTGTTTCACCAACGAAAATAGTTCCAAGCAAGGATCGCAGCAGAAGCATTCTCCAAGCAACGTTTTGCTATGATTCAGCGTTTTGCTGGAATCAGTTGAAATAACTCGCTCATGAAGTGACTTACCGCCACCTGCTGGTAGTTTAGTGTGTTTAAAAGTATGCCTCCACACCCAACATTTCTGATTAATATATTTATAAATCAATAAATGTATTTAAAACATTAATCTCACTTTTAATTTTGCAGTGTAAATTATGTAATCTCACTGCTAACAGCCATTTAGGATTTATTGATAAATTCATAAAATAAATTTCAAAGTTAATGCATACATTTCAAAAGTAAAAAAAGGCCTTTATAAAGGTAAATCAAATATGCAGATTTAAGATGTAAAAGCTAATAGAGCACTGATGAAAATATTGCTTCAGATTTTTTTTTTACATCAGCTATTTCTAGTGATACTTTTATGGAGATATTTTGTGTGGAATAGTATCTGCTGATATGAAAAGTTCACTGTATATCGTAGTAATAAATTTAATTTATGACAGCCATGAAATTGTGTTTACTTTTTACATTAAACACATTAAATATTAAATGTATGCATGTAATATAATGTCTATTTCCATTACAGGTTTCGGTCTTAAATTTCATATAAGGTGCTATTAAAAAGGTCTTAAAAAGTCTTAAATTTCACTTGTTCATATCTGCAGAAACCCTGGGCCTAGTTTTTCAAAAAAGGAGGGAAAAATTTTGAAAAGGGGAAGGAACATAGAGCTCTCTCTCTCTCTCTCTCTCTTTCGGCTCGCTCCCTTTTTTATCAGGGGTTTCCACAGCAGAGTGATCCGCACAGCCGATTTGGCACGTTTTACGCCGGATGCCCTTCCTGCCTCAACCCAGCCCTGAGAGTGCATTAACTCATGCAACCCCAGTGCTGGGACATACGCATTCAGTCAGGAATGAAGACAGAAGTAAATGATCGCTGCTGCAGGCTAAACAGACGGAGAACAATATAATAATAGCTCATTAATTCTGAGGAAAGCATACATTTTGCTAAAATATTTGTTGTTGGACATTAATTGTGTCACCTGTAGAATTATAAATCTTATTATAAATGTATTTTTATAATAGCAGTAAATGAAAATAAATGGCTAATACAGCCATAATTACTAGCTCAAATGAGTAAATGTCTGTTCCATAGAAGGTACAACTGTCTTAACCAGAGAGAAAGGCTGCATAGCTAGAAACTCCTGATCAACTAATTGCACAAGTAGTATCCATGTTAAAATGTTTTCATATATTTTAAAACAACATCAATAAATCTTGGGCATTGGGTGTTTTCCATTTAAAAGGTCAGTGTAACAGCCCACTTTTATGACTGGCTAACAGCATTGCCCCTTTAATAAAACCTCAGAAGAATTATTTAGTGATACAATTTTCATCTGACAGTTGAGTAGGGAATTTATCCCCTTTTCTTTTTTCCTTGTCTGTGACCACTCTATATCTAGATTTCCTAAACTCTGTCATTAGATTATCTAGATTTTTTTAAAATTAATTAGTGTTATATCTAAGTGGTATAACGGCCAGTTTACACTCTAGGATACTGGCACACCAGGATCAGGTTTGAACACCCTGTTATAGGATCTAGCATACATGCATTACATATTTACACATATTTAGTTATGTTTGGATGCTAATTGTTTTGTGCCTTTAAACTGGGGTTAACTTTTTTCATTTGTTTTTCCACCTTAGACCTAACAGCGCTGAAAATGGAGAGGGAAATACCGAATGAATTTGAAGAGAAAGCTCAGAATGAGAGACTTTATAATTTCATATCTGGAGAAAAATCTTTTTGTTCCTTACAATCTGAAAAGACTACACCAAAAAGAGCTCAGAAGACAGGAACTGTGAGTTATTTCACTTGCTTTCATTGTGGAAAGACTTTCAATCACCAAGCAAACTTTAAAGCCCATGTTAAAATTCACACTGGAGAGAAGCCTTTCCTCTGCCAACAGTGTGGAAAGAGTTTTGCTCAAAAAGGACAACTAACAAAACACATGACAATTCACACTGGAGAGAAGCCTTTCATTTGCCAACAGTGCAGAAAGAGTTTCGCTCGAAAAGGACACCTTAAAGATCACATGAATATTCACACAGAAAAGAAGTCTTTCACATGCTGTCAGTGTGGAAACAGTTTCAGAAATCCTGGAATCTTACAGTCCACATGAGAATTCACACTGGAGAGAAGTCTTTCATCTGCAAATAGTGTGGAAGAAGTTTCAGTAATCCTGGAAACCTTAAGGCCCAGTTTCACAGACAGGACTTAGACTAAGCCAGGATTAGGCCACAGATCAATAAAGACATTTAAGTAATTTTTTATAAACATGCTTAGAAAAAACATTACTGGTCTGCATCTTAAAACAAAAAAGGCATTGATATATTTTTAAGATCAGTCAGTGCAAGTTTATTTTAGTTGAAACAGCTCAGACTTACATTTTAGTCTCGGACTAGGCTTAAGTCATGTCTGTGAAACCAGGGTAACAGTCCACATGAGATTTCATCTCTAACTTGGAGTCTGAGTAAAGTCTGAAGTCTTTGGTCATGAGTCTGAGTTGAGTCTCAAGTCATTTATTGGCTCTGCCTTTAAAAAAAAAAAAAAAAAAAAAAAACTCTCAAGTTGCTTTTAAAATATTCACTAGTTCTTTTCCTCAAGTGGAGTCTGGAGTCATTTCAGGTTGAGTCTAAAGTGTATAAATGTGAGACTTGAGTCCAAATCACTAACTTGAGTGTCCATCTCCACACACTGGAAAGAGACCCTTCATCTGCCATCTGTGTGGGAAAAGTTTTAATCGAAAACTCACCCTTTATGTCCACAGGCAAATTCACACTTTAGAGAGCCTTTGTATGGAAACCCTGCAACAGTATGGAAAGAGTTTCCCTCGTAAGGGACGCCTTAACAAGCATGAGCTCACACTGGAGAGAAGCCTAACATGCAAACATTGTGGAAAGAGTTTCAATCGATGAGGAAACCTTGACAGGCACATGAAAACATGAAAAGCCTAACAGATCCCCTCAGTCTGGAAAGAGTTTCAGTCAAAGTGGAAGCCTTGATGTCCACCAGAATATTTGCACTATGGAGAGCCTTTTAATCTGCCAAAAGTGTGGAAAGAGTTTCACTCAGTAAGGAAGCCTTAAGAGGCACATGAATGTTCACACTGGAGAGAAACCTTACACATGCTCTCTGTGTGGAAAGAGTTTTAATCGACGAGAAAACCTTGACAGGCACATGAGAATTCACAATAGAGAAAATTCGCAACAGATCCACTCAGTGTGGAAAGAGTTTCAAACTTAATGTATAAAACGGACAATTCTGGTCCTTGATTCTGATTGGTTGAGCCACATTTGATGCTGTTTATGCAACTACTTCTGAGGAACTGCAGTTGATGTCAAATGTTTACATCCCCTTTTCCAGAATCTGCTAAATATTACCTTGTCAAAAAATCCTAATGGATTCCAATTAGAATTGTTTTATAGGATTATTATAGGACATTCTGTTGGGTCATTTCTACATGATTCTAATGGGATTAAATATCTTGAATCTTTCAAATTTTGAGGAATAAAGCTTTTCCATTGTATGTATGACTAACTAATAGTTTTTGCAGTTTACTTAAACTCACCTTGATGTACATTGGTTATTTTTTATTTTAACTCTTTCCCCGCCAGCATTTTTTTTCATTTCCAGAAACCGCCAGAATTTATGATGATTTTCACCTAAATTTGACAGCCCTCAGAATATTTTATTTTTTGAATATATGAACATATCACATATCAAAATAAACAACCAAGACTGCTTTTACATTAAAAACTAATTATATATCTCCATGTGTTCATGTTTTTCACCACTTGAATGCAAATACAAAAAAGAAAAATGCATTTTTATAGAAGTATTTTTCAAGCAAAATACATTCAGATGTCATATTCTTTCAGAAATAAAATCTTCACCTTTTTTTAATAAAAATAAAAACTAAATAAAATTGTAACTTGGTAAAAAAAAAAAAAAAAAAAAATTAAGCACTGTATTTTATCTTTGAGTGGTAAACTGTAACAATTACCAGAATGTAAAGGGGCTTTCACAGGAGAGTGAGGTCTCACTTCTCAAACCATTACGTGCACAAAACCTGCATCTTCTTGTTGGGATTTGCTTTTTGGAACTAGATGCAATCGGACCAAGTGCATGAACTGCAAAAAGGTAATTCACCCTATTTTTTATGTTCAGTGTTGTATGGTGCTCTAGGAGTGTTAGAACCTCGTTTCTGGGTCACTGCAGTTTCTCAGGCCTTTCTCAGATCTGTCGAGTGGATCAGCAACAAGCGCGCTTGGGATAGACAACAACACACCAAAGTCTAATACAAGTTGGTTTATTGTTATCTACTAAAGAAGATGGGGCAGTCCCATCTTTTATACAGCACCCTTACAAGCCTTCATGTAGGCGGGGGTTCACATATCATTTAAGCAAATACTTCTACATATGGGAAGGAAAATTACAGATGATCCAGGGCAACTATAAGGATGAGAGGAAGATAGTGCAGCCGCACTCAACTGGTTTCCTGACGACAGATAACCCTGAAACAGACAGACAAAACATTCCCAGAACGAACTGTTTCTCTTAACTGAAGTAAACTGCAAAGAACAAAACTACAAAATATTAACTCAAGGAAACTGCACTGAAAAACACATTAATGAAAAACACATTAATTCTTATAATCCCCTCTTCCAGACTCTCCTCTAGAGTCTGGATTCTTCTCTATCCTTCTGTGGCAGTGGGCGATATCCTGCAGAGATAGCAGACACCATAGTATACATACGTTGTGTGAAACATTTCACAATGCATGGACCAAAAATACACAATAGAAACAAAATAAGTAATACCGGTATTATCATTGAGACATAAGGTGCAAACGTGCCAAATAGGCTAGAGAGAATACCCCAATTCCAATTGTTAGTTCTAGACTTTAGCTCATCCTCATATATCTGGGATGAGATCTGCTTCATAGTAGCTACAGCAGTGCCAATTGATCCCTCGGGCTCATCATTTGCAGGTATGTATGTGCAGCATTTGTCACCTACAACAGAACAAACCCCTCCCTGCTGGGCAAGAAGCATGTCCAGGGCCAACCTGTTCTGCACGACCACCTGTCTCAGTGCACGCAGCTCGCTTTGTACCCCTACCAGTGCAGCTGTGGTGCTGTTAACAAATGATGCCAGTCGATAATGCATGATGTTCTGTTGTCTCAGTAGGTCAGAGACGCCGAACTGAGGTATCATGGACTTCCAGAACCGAGTCCAGTGTGACCTCATCTGATGTTCCTCAGGGACGTCCTCGTTGTCCACTGATCGTTTGCTCCTGAAAGACAAATCACGTTGTGTATGCATAACAGTCACACGATGTTGCAGCTGCACTGGTGCACAGAGGCCTGTCCAGCTCATCCTGTACGTGTTGTTTACAGTGTCCTCACCACAGTACCAGTACCAGTCATCAGCCAGCACTGCACCTTTCGCTGGCCAGGGATCTTCACAGAGCGTGAGCAATTCAATGCAGGCAGTGTTCCTAGAGGTGTAACAAGCAGTATTATTTCCCTTAGCACATGCTGTGGTGTTCTTCTCACATGAGCCCCTCTCGAACCTTGGACAGTAGCTTTGCAGCCACCTGTCTATACCCTGCCCTTGGTTTATTATTTGTTTACAATTTGTAGCACTTATACCTGTCACGCTTTCACCTGATGTCCCATTAAAACAGTAAGGAAACATAAAACCTTCTGGTAACACCAGGCTAACTTTTACATCAACAGTTTCAGTTTCATTTTTACTTGATGCACTACCTTCTTTCTTGCACGTTTCATTCATACAACAGTAATTATACCGTTTAGTTTCATCAGTATAGGGTGTTGTTACCCTCTTTACACACCTAGGAGACCATACATACATTTCCCCTGCATAATATGTACAGAACACAGTAAAATTGGGGGGTTCACAGTTATAGACAAATGGTTTCAAGGATACAGTTATTATGGTGCGGAATAATTCTTGACACACCACACATGATTCATTGGTCAGTTGACGTGCTGTCCAGTTTGCATACTGCCAGAAGAGGTTTCTTTTGGCCTCCTCCTTTGAAGCGTTGGGTACCATGAGTCCAGCTAGGACAATACACATTATTGCTCTGGAAAACAAAAACAGTTAGTACTTGTAATACATTGTTCTTCATTTCAAGGGTTTCACTCTGGTTGCATGAATCCACTGTGGAAAAAGATCAGTTAAAACAGCAGTTCTGGTCACAGCTAGTATCTCTGTAGGCCCATCATACCGAGAGTCATTGAGGCCCCCGGTTTTTAGTTTCTTTATCAATACTTGATTGCCCACTTCAAAGGGGTGTGAGTTAGCTTTAGGGATCTCAGGGTGTTTCATGTTAACCCTTTCCCAGAACTCAGTTAATTTTTCTATTAGGCCTACAGAGTACTCAGACATATGATCAGTTAACACCACACCTATCCCTACCATTCCGTGGCGCCAAGGGATGGGGAAAGGTCGGCCCATCACCACCTCATAGGGTGATAAGTTGTCTAAATTTGGCTGAGGCATCATTCTTAGGTCTGCTAAGACAATTGGAAGGACCCTTGTCCAATCGGATGTATTCATACTGATCATTGCTTTTCTTATTTTTTGTTTAATGGTCCTATTCTTCCTCTCAACGAAAGCTGAGCTTTGAGGATGGAAGGGTATATGTAGTCGCCAATCAATTTGTAACTCTTTCGCCAATTGCTGCGTTACTTTTGATGTGAAAGGTGTGCCCTTATCGGAATCTATCGATACCGGGATACCATATCTGGGTATGATTTCTTTGGTTAAAAACTGCACTACAACATTTGCATTTTCCTTTGCACATGGAAAAGCTTCTACCCACTTAGAAAATTTGTCCACAAGCACCAAGAGGTATTTAAAAGGTCCCCTCTTGGGCATGTGTGTGAAATCAACCTGCCACTCAGTAAACGGTTGGTTAGGCCTCGGCAGGTGTTGATGTTTTGCTGGAGGTTTGCTTATATTATTTTTAGCGCAAGTTAAACATCTGTCAAGAATGTCATTAACCGTTTGCGGTAATTGGTCGACGCAAAATAGACCTCGCATTGTATCTAGTACCCCTCTTCGGCCGCGATGAGTGATACCATGAAATTCGCGGACGAGAAACGGTAAAACAGACGTAGGTAAACACAGTCGACCATCTTTGTCACGCCAGAGGTCATCAGGTCCCTGAGACGCAGAAAAAACTGACCAGAATTGACGGTCAGATTCACTTGCTGCTTTCTGGACAGCGATAAGGTCAACATCTGGAATTAGTGATGACTTCATTTTTGAGGTTGACACTAGAGCTACATTAACATGGGGGCTTTGAGGCCCCTCTTGGGCCGCTTTTTTTGCATTTAGGTCAGCCAGTGAGTTACCCTTAGCCTCATCTGTATATAAATTCGAGTGTCCCTTTGTTTTTACTATGGCTATTCTCCTTGGTAGACATGAGGCTTCGATCAATGACTCAACTAAATTTTGATGTGAAATTGGCTTTCCATCCGCCCCCACAAATCCCCTGGCTCGCCATATTTGAGCAAAGTCATGTACTACTCCGAAAGCGTATCGTGAGTCAGTATAAATAGTCACATCTTTGTCAGCAAACATCTGACAGGCTCTGGTTAGAGCATACAGTTCTGCAGCTTGTGCTGAGCGAAAAGGAAGGCTGTGTGCTTCCAACACCACGTCAGGTAGTTGACATACAGCATAGCCACATAGGAAGACGCCATCTTGTGGTTTTGAGCACGAGCCATCCACAAAAACCATGTTACCCCCATCCAAGGGGGTCTCTTCCAAGTCAGAACGGAGAGCACATGTATGTGCGATCTCTGCTAGACAGTCATGGGTTTCCATGGTGGCACAATCTATAGTTGGGGCTGTTGCTAAAAGGTGATGCAATGTCATAGCAACATGACTCATGCCTATTGAGCTCTTAATACTGAGGTTAGTTGTAGCAGTTAGCACATGTTCATACCCCGTCCTACGCTGTACTGACATATGTTGTGTGTTCAAATTCTGTATGGTGTGCTTTACCTGATGACAAGTGTGTAATGTTAAGGGGTGTGACAACACAATCTTTTCAGCATCTTGCACCATCAGTGCGCATGCTGCTACCGCCTGTAGGCAACGTGGTAGACCCCTGATGATGTTGTCCAAGGTTTTTGAAAGAAAAGCCACAGGTCTCATTCCCCCTCCATGTTCCTGTGCTAATACTGCACATGCAGTATCAGGGCCATTGTAAGCAAACAAGTGGAAAGGTAACTTGTAATTGGGCAGGCCTAATGAGGGGCTGGAACATAGGGCCCCTTTTAGCTGCTTAAATGCCTGTTTAGCCTCATCTGTCCAGATGATAGGCGATGATGCAGGGGTTTTATTGTCATAACAGGACCTCAATACTTTATCAAAATGAGAACAGTCGGGAATCCACTGTCTGCAGTAATTAACCAGTCCCAGAAAAGCCAACATTTGCTGCTTAGTGCGCGGTTGTGGGTGATTCCTTACTGCTTGAAGTCTGTCAGCAGTGAGGGTGCGCTGACCTTTGGTTAGGCAATGGCCTAAATAGGTCACGGATGGTTGACAGAATTGTAACTTACTCTTAGAGACCTTAAAGCCGTGCTCACTGAGATGCTGTAACAGTGCTAGCGTACTTTCTTTGCAGACTTCCGCCGTCACAGCTGTTATCATAAGGTCATCAGCGTACTGATGAAGTGCTGCCCCTTCAGGCAGACTCAAAGTGGACAAGCAGTCTTTGACCACCATGCTAAAGTAGGCGGGACTATCAACATACCCTTGTGGGAGGCGTGTCCAAGTATATTGTTGACCCCTGTGGGTGAATGCGAATAAGGGCTGTGTATCTGGTTCCACAGGAATGCTGAAAAAAGCAGAACAGAGATCAACCACTGAGAAATGACCATGGTTACAATCAATAGCCATGAGAACAGATGTTACATCAGGGACCAAAGGGGCCATTGGTACCACCAATTCATTAATTCTCCTTAAATCTTGAGTGAATCTCCAAGTGCCATTTGGCTTGGGGACAGGATTCACTGGTGTGTTATAGGGACTAGTGATGCGTTTTATTACCCCTTGCTTCACTAGCGATGACACTATAACATCAATACCCCTAGCCTTATCCTCTGATAGTGGATATTGTTTAATGTATATAGGGTCATTATGCTTAACTGTAGCGCAGTATGGGGAACAGGAGACACTACCTACATCATCCTTGTGGGCTGCCCACAGACTGTCTGGTAATTCAGAAAAGTCAGGTTGGGGTGAGGTTATTTTACATGTGGACAACAGTGACACCTGTAGGCCATTCAGGGCACCTATTTCATTACACACGTCGTCCGAGGTGTGCACTACAAGTTTACCATTTTTAAACTTCATCTCCACCCCCAGGGCAGCCATCAAATCCCTTCCCATTAAGTTATAAGTGCACGAAGCCATATATACAAATCTGTGATTTAGTCTGTGAGAGCCTACCTTCAATTCTAATGGCGGCGTTAGCGGTGTCAAGAAAGGAGACCCATCAATCCCTACAGAATCAACACTCTGGTTAGAGAGTGGCCCCTCGTAGCCCCCACCCACCGATGACATAGTAGCCCCTGAATCAATGAGAAAAGGGAAATCCTGCCCTAACATGTTAATCATTAGAGTAGCAGGCTCCTCCCCATTGGGGGAGTCTATGGTTATAGACAAAAGGGCGGCGTTGGGGGCGTGATTCTGTGGGCAACCCTATTGAGTGTAATAGGGATTTATATGTTGTGGGGGAGGTGGAGGGGGAGGTGGTGGCAGAGCGGGGAAAGAGTGATTTCCCTGATGCTGCGGCTGCTGTGGCTGCTGTGGCGGCTGCTGTGGCTGCTGCTGTGGGTGGTATTTACCATTTCTCTCGTCAGCTTGTCTCTTTTTGCAGGCCACTGCCCAGTGTCCCTTCCTCCCACAATAATGGCAACTACCCTTCCTAAATTGGCCATGCTGCACTACATTTCCTGCTCCACCCCCTGCATAATGCAGGAAGGCAGGGTTCGCTGTTTTAGGCAGATCAAATAACCCATCACCAGCCATTGTTCTAATCTTTTTTCCCACATCCTCCACAGTCAATCGTGATCGGTCGGTTAACTGCAATTTCAGCAAAGGCTGCACTTCGGGTGCACAATTATTAAGGAAAGTGGAGACAAAGAGGCAATCTGGCACATGGTCATCTAATTCAAACCCGCCTAAGTGAATCCAAGCATCTTTAAATCTTTTAAAGAAAACAGGCACTGGTTCTTTCTTTTCCTGTTTACAGTTAGTTACATGTGAAAGGTCCCTATTGGCATGTCTTTCACCTATCAGAAATTTAGTAAGCTGCTTCTGAAGAGTAGATATAGCGTTAGGGTTGTCTCGCCAGTAAAAATAACTTTCCCCATCTTTTTTATAAGATGCGGGTTTTGCTCTACCCTCCCACTCATCCTCGTCCTCCCCCTGGGGAGAAAAGAGGGGATTTGCCTGGAGCTCATCATTCGCTGCAGCTAAGCAGGTAACTGTATCGAGTAAACGCGTCTCGTCGTATTTATTACCCATTTTGGACATGATTATGAATTTATAATCGGCGCCGGTAAAATGGCTGTGTCGCGACAATTTTATTAACATGTCCACGAAGTGTAAAGGTTTGTCCACTTCAGGCAACATGCTCAAAATATCTTTCAAAGTTGAGACAGACGGCGGAGTTACCTCTACGTGACCCTTTCGTTTTGATATCCACAAGTGAGCTTCATTTGTTTTTTTTACGGGCGCTGGTGGGGGCGCGCAAGGCTCTGCGGAAGTAAGCGCGGGCGCGCTGCGCGCAGTTATGTTAGGCGCGGGCACATTAGGCGCGGGCGCCGGATAGTGTGGCGGCGCGCACGGCGGGAGTGAAGAAGTAGACGGTACTTCTGGATCGAGTTTAGCTGCTTTCTCTAATTTGGTTTTCTGTAATTTCGACTCAGCCTCAGCTATTAATTTTTTCTCTTTTTTTCCTGTCGGCTTTTTCGGTACCACATTCCTGACAGATTTTGGCAGTGAAATACCCTGTTTATCATTCCATACAGTTTGCATTTTTAACCAAACATCATACCCGTCTTTCATATATTTTTGGTCCCATTCAGGGTCACCTTCGCCTTTATATGTCAATCGAAAAGCTTGTGCCATATGATTTGGGTCAAAAGAACCCGTTCGTGGATATGTAGGATACATCCCATTGGCTTCGGTCCAACCCGCTAAATTATTCACCCATAAATTTGTGTAAAAACCCCAACTACATCTATTCATCCAATCATTAGGTGTTTCGCCAGGATTTGGTTTAGGATAGGTGGCTCCCATGATAGATATACAGATATTCACCTCACCACGGGACAGACCGAAACCTGTGACCCACACTTTTGCTTTTAATTTATTTCAGCGCGCTCTCTCAGTTTAGCTGAGAATATTGCGGCGGCCTTCAGATAGGCAAACTATACTTCGCCTTACCTGGTCCTCGCAATGTATTTGCGGCAGCCTTCAGATAGACAAACTATACTTCATCTTACCTGGTCTGCGCAATATCTAGATAGACAAACTATACTTCATCGTATCTACTCACAACACGAACAATAATGTAACTAATCAGGTAGACAAACTATACTTCATCTTACCTGATCAGAGACATCACGTCGCGGTCACCAAATTGTTAGAACCTCGTTTCTGGGTCACTGCAGTTTCTCAGGCCTTTCTCAGATCTGTCGAGTGGATCAGCAACAAGCGCGCTTGGGATAGACAACAACACACCAAAGTCTAATACAAGTTGGTTTATTGTTATCTACTAAAGAAGATGGGGCAGTCCCATCTTTTATACAGCACCCTTACAAGCCTTCATGTAGGCGGGGGTTCACATATCATTTAAGCAAATACTTCTACATATGGGAAGGAAAATTACAGATGATCCAGGGCAACTATAAGGATGAGAGGAAGATAGTGCAGCCGCACTCAACTGGTTTCCTGACGACAGATAACCCTGAAACAGACAGACAAAACATTCCCAGAACGAACTGTTTCTCTTAACTGAAGTAAACTGCAAAGAACAAAACTACAAAATATTAACTCAAGGAAACTGCACTGAAAAACACATTAATGAAAAACACATTAATTCTTATAAGGAGTGTTTTCAGTTGGAGGATCATCTCTTGCTTTCCCACCACCAGCCTGTTTGTGGCTGGACCATGATTTTTTTGTTTTGTTTTTTGCTTTGAAAATGACAAAAGCATTGAACAAACGGATCTGCAACATATATGACACATTTCTTTGTCCATTTGTGTGACTCCTTGACAAAAGGGTAGTTCCCAATGTTTTTATCTAATTTGTTATCTCCATTCATTGCATTATTGTTTTACACAATGCATGTTGGATTTTACTTTGCATTTCTTTTCTTGGTGGCCTCTTTGCCATACATCAACTTCTTCCATGTTGTTCTAATAGCATGTTGTGACCATTTCACTGTTTGTCTTGCTGTGCCAAGACCATCCTATTTTCAGTGTGCCGCATGACTGTTTCTTCAAAAAATAAAGTCAATAAAGTCTTTAGGTTCTATTGAATCAAGAGCAGCAATACCACCGACAGGCCCAGGATTCCCAGTGAAGGGAAGGCTTTTTTGGCTGCCAGACAGTTGAATTCATGCCATGCCACTCATGAATATGATCAGAATCTTCAGCTGGATATTTCACAGTAGCCCCTGTCTGGCCAGCAGCAGGACCAAGTAGATGTGCTTCACATTGGGAAAATAACCACAAAGTGTTTGCTACCAAATTCTAGTTCCACTTCACTGGATCAATGACTATATAGTGTATCGGACATTAATGAAAAATGTAAGAGACCACAATGTTTCTGGATTTATTTTTATTTGGTGAGAAAAAATAACAATGATTACACATTGTGTTACAGTCATGGTTACAGTGTCAACTGAAATCACTTAGTTCTCTTTCTAGTTTCTGGATTTCCAAGTCCAGTTTCCTCAGTGTCTTGTTTAATTTCCATCTCAGGGTCCATGTCCTGCAGCTTTCACTTGTTCACTTTGATCTCGATTTCTGGCAGCTCTATTTGTCTCTTAAGATGCGTGGTGTAGAGAGGTCTGACAGTTGGTGAATTCTGTAAAACACCCATCAATTAGCACAACAGGATTTGTATAATGTACACATTTTTGTCCCCGCGCTGAACTAGTGAACTTTACTGACCTCGTTTGATGAATTGACCAGGTGCGACGTCAACGGATGACAGGTTTATGGGCTGTTGTGAGGATTTATGAAGGGGTATACCGGGTGTTGCGTCAACGGATGACGGGTTTACGTTTGTACCGACAAATTTATGAGATGCTTACCCCGGTGTTGAACCATCCAATGACGGGTTTACGGTTGTTCCGCCAAATTTACAACATGCTTACCCCGGTGTTGAGCCTATCATGACGGGTTTACGGTTGTTGCAACAAATTTATGATGGGGAGTTACCCGGTATCGCGTCAAGCTATATCCCCCGGGATAGTGAAATATGTTGTTTGCGCCGGGTAGTCCGGTGTTGCGCCATCAGGGTAGAGAACTATATCCTGTTTGCGTGTCCATCCGTTGTTGGGTGAGGAATGAAGCTTTGAAGAATGTTTTACGGTCTAGTCCTACATCAGTTGTAGGGCGGGGCGTTTATGTTTGCTTATTACAAAAGATGAACAACAACAACAATTTTAAAATGAGTACCAATTATAAAGTACAAATATATATATATTTTTAAATAATAATAATAATAATAATAATAATAACAATAATATAATAAGCAATATTCATATAATTGAAAGTGAATCATTAAAAAATTCCCTTACCTTTTTACAGTCTAGGGAAAAAAATTGTCTCCGTCTGCGTGCGTGTGTCTGTGGCCCTCTTGCTCACATACTCTCTCCCCAGCCTGCATGTGGGATGTTTGCGCTCGCATTGCACAACAGATCATTTGAACATCTTATATGTAAAAGTGCTCATACATGTAATGTGATGGCTGTATATAAAATGCTTTTTCAACAATATATTAGTTGATATAAAAAATATTTATTATTGAAAAGTCTCTACACACATGATATAAAACAAAGCAAAACATTTACACTAGATTTTAGGTAACGGTAAGTATTGTAATGGGGTGCCAGCAATGTCAAAATAAGTAAAGGGAAAAATGTATTTAAACAGACCAAACCATATGGATTATGGGGGACCTGGACATGCCTGGGCATGTCAGTTTGATACTTTGAAACCCCTTAACCTACCCAATCACAGTAAACTTTCTCTATTTCTATATTTTTTAATAAACATTATTTACTATATTTTTATAAAGTTTTTGTACTCTACAAAGTGAACACCTACCCGTCACACAAAAAGTTCAACACACTTCCATTTGTAGTAAGATATTGCAAGTCATTTAAATTATTATAGTAGGACTCAAGACATTTCATCATAAATCACATTTATGTTGTTATATCAATGTAATATCCAAATTATTAGAAAAATGTGTGATCTGATAAGTCCTTTAAACATTTCAACCTAAAACGTGACTCAAGTACAAACACTCACACAAACAAACATGAAAAATAAAACACAAAAAGCAAACACAAAACACAAACAAACATGCAAACTAAAAACTAAAAAAACACAACGCAAACTCAAACACAAAACACAAACAAACATGCAAACTAAAAACTAAAAAACAAACACGACACAAACACAACACACAAACAAACATGCAAACTAAAAAGCAAACACATGATGCAAACTCAAACACAAAACAGGTCCGTGTACTTTTTCGTTCATTCATTATTCAATTTCGGAATGAAAGATGAAATTTAAAAAAGGGTGCAGCTTGGTTTTTTCTTTAAAAGAAAAAAAGCAGAAATGGCTGTATTTTGTTTTCCAAATGTATTGTTGTCATCAAATAATAGTAATAGAAAATTGGACGCATTTCCGATCGTTTTTTAATTTGTAATATTTATTTGTACATTTATTGTATTTCATTTGAATGATCCTATCTTTACCCGGAAGTAAATTACACCGTCGTGCGGGTATCAGTTATTATTGTCTAGTAGTATTACTTACTAAGATCCATATTACTATCACACGAGCCAATGGCAATTAAATGCACGGATGCATAGTCAGATAATGAATGAAATACAACTGTTCACGAACAGAAGATTGTATTTGACTCATGACAATTATGCCTACAGTAAATATAGATTTACAACTACGATTAGAGTTGTTTGCATAAAATACACCGTGAACATTCACACGTTTGCCTAGCTGATAGGCTGCAATTTATCTCCATTAATACTATTTTCTCAATTCTGCGCATATATTTTCATTTACCTTACATCAATTGCTCGATCAATATTATCATCACATATTTTACATTTGTAACTGAAGGTACCACAAACAATTTAATATAGCTAAGTTTGTGTATTTTTACAGGTAGTAAAATGTGTGTGCTGCTTATAAACACCAGAGAGATAATGATGCATGAAAAAGATGGTCTTTCTTTACTCATCTCACTTGCACAAAATAAATGCAGTAATAAGTACAGAAACGCACAAAATACACTGAAATACACTGAGAATTATATGCATTTAAAAATTTGGTGGGGTTGAAGTCATCCCCCGCGATCTTCTGCATCCACTCAGCCCGTACGCATGCAGCGTCAACGGGGAATGCGACGAAACGGTACAAAAATGCACACAACGATGAAGTGCTGAGTCTCCTCTCTTGAATCCTAAAAACAGTCAATGTGAAAAAATATCTCTGTGGTAATGGAACTCGCTCTCGCTCTCGCTGTCAGATCACCAGAAGTTTTCACCTGAAGTACTGGCCCATAGTGATGCGCGGGTTGGTTTTTTTTTTCAACCCGCGGGTCCCGCACTTATGAAATTATTTGGCTCGAGCCAGCCCGCCCTATTTTTTATTTTTTCTATTTTTACAACCCGCCCCGCACCCGCGACCATTAAATAAGCATACTATTACTATGCATTGTAATGCAAATGAAAACAGCTTTTTTTAGCCCGAAAGTGCTTGGAAACATCGCCCTTTAAACTGGCAACAACATACTGTACGATTATGAATATGAACCATAAATCAAATCATATTACTAACAAGATAATCAGTGGTGTAACGTTAGTGGTGCCGGAAGAAAAGTGGGTATAGCCTACGCTTCATTTATGAATTTCGTTTTGAACTTTCTATTTGAACGCATTCGTTTACTGGATCCTTGGCCTGAAAAGTTTACAGGGGTTCGCTGGTTTAAGGAATTTCTGATCGTAAAAATCTGCTTCTTTTTATTTGTAAGGTGTTGTTTTCGTTATTGTGTACTGTTTCGGGCGCAGGTGCATCAGGCTTAATCTTCAAATACATTTCAAAGCAAGCGGCGCCACGGTCCTGACTGCATCATTACTGTCTTTATTGGGTGTTTTTTTTGCGAATATGTACATTTATTCATATGACTGGATGTGGTCTGACCTGTCCTGATTTTGGCTAATGCAGCACACTACTGAATAATGCGCATCAGAGATGATTTAAAAATAGGTATACGCATAGCCGCCTGATAAAGTGGGTATACGCTGTATACCTGTTATGAAGCAGACGGGACAACAAGGTAAGTGAAACAATGATATTTATTTATAGAGAGCAGCGATGTCGAAGATGAGAGAAGACCCAATCCTAGGTGAGTATGGCAGACGATGAGAGGTTGGAGTTGAGTGAACTTGGAACTGAATGGGATGATATCCTTCCTTGCAGGATCCAGATAGCAGAGAAGGGAATGCTGATTCCTTGAACGGAGCAGAGGATGACTTACGGCACACACCACGTTGAACTGCCGATGGGAACACTCGGAGGACTGGACTCAGAAGACTGGATCTTGGAAAACAGGAACTTGGAAAACTGGAATGAGA
>NC_133364.1:44157566-44346283 GCF_049309525.1 Garra rufa | reverse complement strand
ATACATAATATGTGACCCTGGACCACAAAACCAGTCTTAAGTCGCTGGGGTATATTTGTAGCAATAGCCAAAAATACATTGCATGGGTCAAAATTTTAGATTTTTCTTTTATGCCAAAAATCATTAAGAAATTAAGTAAAGTTCATGTTCCATGAAGATTTTTTGTAAAATTCCTACTGTAAACATATCAAAATGTAATTTTTGATTTGTAATATGCATTGTTAAGAACCTAATTTGGACAACTTTAAAGGTGATTTTCTCAGTCTTTTTGATTTTTTTGCATCCTCATATTTCTGATTTCAAATAGCTGTATCTCGGCCAAATATTGTCCTATCCTAACAAACCATACATCAATGGAAAGCTTATTTATTGAGCTTTCATGTGATGTATAAATCTCAGTTTTGTCAAATTTAACCTTATGACTGGTTTTGTGGTCCAGGGTCACATATGCAGATTTTCATATTATGGTCATATTGTTATACCAGCAAGGTTGGAAGGGTATCTGCACCTCTGTGCGTGGTGTGTAAAAAAAACAAGACAGTCTACAAGTTCAACAGAAGAGACGCACACAGGCCCATTGTTATATCACCAAAGTGCATTCAAATAGCCGAAAAGACATGTGGCTATACAGTCCCCAATTACCTCCACATTTTTCAATTGCAGAGTTTAGAAGTCACCACTGAATTGGCTATTTTAATTGAAGAGCAAACAAGGGGGCAGTCAGAAAATCCTATGTGGAAGGAAGTCCGGCAGCCCCGTTTAACTTCCAGTAGATTTGGTGAAGTGTTTACTCGGAGAGGGGAGTCCTCTGCACAGGCTCTCGCAGTGAGGATCATGAAGGGGGTACAACATCCACTACACTCACGCAGGCATAGTTGTGGTTTTTATGTCCTATTGTACATGTTATGTGTAAATATACAGCACTTACCTGCGTAGGCTCGATAGAGTGTTGATTTGACACAACTGCGTCCAGGTGCCTTGGGTTTCCTCACCACAAGTTGGTCTGTGGGTTCCGGGTGAATCCCCTGGCACAAAACAACAAGGGAAAAATGTAGTTTCAGAGATTATTAATATTTCAGCACATAAGTCACATTGTAAGTATATGTGTATATATGTATATGTGTGTGTGTGTGTGTGTGTGTGTGTGTGTGTGTATATATATATATATATATATATGTATGTGTATATATATATGTGTGTGTGTATATGTATATATGTGTATATATATATATATATATATATATATATACACACACACACACACACATATACATACACTTAATTCAGTGCTAGTCACATGTCTAAATATTAAAACTTCAAAAACTATTATTGAGTAGTCTATACAGAATGTTTGGCTAGACTTGAGGGATACACACAAACCTGTGTCCTAGGTTTGTGCCATGACTGAAGCTCACTGGTGCACGACAGAAGTGTTGGTACGCATTTCTCCCCTGTGAAGCTGTAGTGATGCGTCTGAAATAGGAGTGCGACCACATGATTGCATAATGCCTCTCCAGCAGCACATGAGCAGGAGCATCCATTTAACTGCACCGGTGTAACCGCACGCAGCACAATCTAGACATGGAGAACATACTTCAGGTAAAGCTTGAATGTTCAAGCTACAGAGTAAAACATTTCACCTACTTGCTTTACACAAGGTAAATCATCTGACAACACAGTTAACATTTACCACATAAACATCAGTGGATTAAGGAACAAAATATGAAAACATAGAATCTGCAACAGCAGATAAGAAAACGAAATCTGCAACCGCAGACAAGAAACAGAACATTACAATCTGCAACAGCAGATCTGGACAGAGAGAAAGAGAGAGCATTCAAGAACTGTAACAAGAAACACTAATACACTCAATTTGCACCTGAACTTATGCAGGTCTGAAACCATGCTCTATTCAATTTGAGGTGGGCCTATTGTCTAAATCCCAAATGTGAATCTGGTAAATGTGGTCCGAAAGGTAGGCCTAAGTGTAACACAAGTGTGCACAAAAGACTACAAAAAGCAAGTTAAGCATGTAGTTGTGCATGGATAGAGCATGATAACAGCCTGGGCATCCTAGCACTGTAACCTGTAGGGTATGAGGCTCCTCGTTTTTCTTCATAGAACAGTAGCAGTTTGCCCGGACTGCCACTTCCATATTAACTAAATCTGACACTGCAGTAATAGAGGGAAAGATTATCACACCATACAGCAACATCGCTGGGCATTGACAGCCAGCCATCTTTCCCCCCGAATAATTAATTCTCAACTAAGTTCACGTAACGTTAGTGACATGGAGCTTCTCTGACATGTTAGCGACATTTACATGTAAGTTACAGCTGCTAACGTTACCTAACTATGCTACCAATCTTGGGGCTCGTGAGTCAAGGTTTCGGAGCCACTGAGAAACTAAATATGTATTCCCACCAATGATTGTAAATAAAACAAAATTCGATTAATTAAAAATGATGTTTTATCTGACATATGTATTACACTTATCTCTACTATATAAATACACTTGACTTTGACATTCAAGCTAACGTTAACGAAAGTGAGTCAGCGGAATTCAAACACTTACCTCTGTAGTTGAAAATAAATTTCTCCCAGAAGAACTTGTATCCCTTCCTAAGTTTGGACGTTTTTACTTGCGAGTGTTCATTAACAATCCGAACCACGTCGTCGTAGGTGACTTCAGGCAAGTTACGGAGAGACTTGGTCCAGCGGTATTTATCTGCCTCCGCCATTGTAAAGAGCTAACCGGAAGTGCCGTCACCCCACTCAGAGACGTTCTTCGATATTCAATTGTTGCGTGACATAGGCCTATTACTGCTGAGTCTCACTGACTGTGGATCACGTGCACAATCACAGACACGCGCCTGCAGCACTAACCGCTGGGGGAGGGGCTGCATTGTTTTCGCTGCAGGTACGCACACACACAACCTATTAGCGAGTCCTGCGCTTTCACACAGAAAATGCACATATCTTAAGAACGGTATAACTTTTTTTGTTTGCGGTTTTGAAACCGTGACTTTTTCAAACCGCGGTAAACCTTGAAACCGGTTATTATCCCATGCCTACATGTGACTCAGATCTGTTTTTATCATGACAGTGTGAACAACACAAACCGCATGGAATCTGATCTTTTAAAATCAAACAGGAAATCCTGTTTGTATCGTTCTTTTGCGCATACAGGCCAGTTCAGAACCATGATCTGTTCACACTGGAAAACTGATATTGGTCACATTCAAATCAACAGCTATGCAAAAAAATCTGAAATTGAGCACTAAGGGTTGCAGTGTGAACGTAGATGGACTGAAAGAGACCATATGATTAAAAATATATTAATATAAATAATCATTTCTGTTTTGTTATTCAAAAATCTTTCATATATTCTAGATTCATTACATAGAAAGTAAAACATTTTAAATTTTTTTTTTTTTTTTTTTTTTTTATCATTAGAGATTACAGCTCATGAAAGTCAAAAACCCAGTATCTCAAAATATTAGTTAGGCATGTTGGCTGGCCAGTCAAGCACAGTAATATCATATTCAGCAAACAACTTGGAAGTGGTTTTGGCATTGTGGGCAGGTGCTAAAGTTCTACTGGAAAAGGAAATCAGCATCTCTATAGTGCCTGTCAGCAGACGGAAGCACTGACTGTAGACTTGATAAA
Organism: Garra rufa; assembly: GCF_049309525.1. Classification (NCBI taxonomy): domain Eukaryota; kingdom Metazoa; phylum Chordata; class Actinopteri; order Cypriniformes; family Cyprinidae; genus Garra; species Garra rufa. The sequence goes on along the minus strand of NC_133364.1, from coordinate 44,342,614 downwards.
ACACAATGGACCAACACCAGCAGACGTCATGGCCCCCCAAATCATTACTGACTTCAGAAACTTCTTGCCTCTCCAGTCTTCCTTTAGACTCTGGGATCATGATTTCAACAAGAAATGCAAAATGTACTTTTATCTGAAAAAAGGACTTTGGACCACTGAGCAACAGTCCAGTTGTTTCTCCTTAGCCCTGGTAAGATGCTTCAGAATTGGCTTGGTAGTCCTTCTAGACTTCTGAGCGTGGTGACTTTTGATGCTCTGACTCCGGCTTCAGTCCACTCATAGTGAAACTCTCCCAAGTGTTTGTATTGTCTTTGCTTGACAGTATTCTTAAGCTGGCTGTCATCCCTGTTGCTTGTGCACCTTTTCCTACACAATTTCTTCCTTCCAGTCAACTTAGCATTTAATATGCTTTGATACAGCACTCTGTAAACAGCCACTCCTTTCAGTAATGACCTTCTGTGACTTACTCTCTTTGTGGAGGGTGTCAATGATTGTCTTCTGGACTATTGCAAAGTCAGCAGTCTTCCCCATTATTGTGGTTTCAAAACACAAGAGATACCTTGAATTTATACTGGAGGAATGGTAATTTAATGAAACTCAAATGTAAATATTCTAATATTTGGAGATATTGGTTTTTTGACTTTCATGAGCTGTAAGCTCTAATCATCAAAATGAAACCAAAAATTTTGAAATGTTTTACTTTATATGTAGTGAATCTACAATTTATGAAAGTTTCAGTTTTTCAAATAAGTTACAAACAAAAAAAATTACTCTTTTAGGATATTCCAAGTTTTTGAGCAGGGTTTCCGCGGGGTCTTAAAAAGTCTAAAATTTAAAAATCAAAATTTTAGGCCTTAAAAAGTCTAAAATTCGCTGTTCTAGGTCTTAAATAATTTCACACAGGTCTTATTTTTCCGATGTCCATGTAACGCTACCTCTAATGCTCATTTAAATTCTCTTTTTGTTGTTTCCGTGGTGTTGTAGTTCTTTATTTCACTATTCCAAACATAATTTGCTGTATTTAAACTACAAATGAGACCAACATGCAATAGCCAATCAGCTTTCTGTTATTGGCGCGAGTCTCTCTCGGATTGTACCGCAGAAGTAAAATGGATTTAACTTTTTAGCTATGGGGAAGTGCAAGTTTAGCGATACTTAGCTTGAAAAAAACTGAATATAGGGCTTGGCTAAGGCCAGTTGCTAACAACTAGATTTTTTTCTCCCTCTGTGGAAGTTACTGCGTCTTCAGAATCGCAGTAGCAGAATACAGGTCAAACTACCTTTTTCTGTATATAATGTTATCAATAATAATAATAAATATAGGTCGAGCTAGCTGACCACCTGTCACGGATTGGCCAGGTTCTTCCACCTCACTCACACAAAGATCACTATCACCTGAGTATTAATCACCCGCACCTGCACGTCATCAATCAAGCCACCTTCATAAGCACCACACACACAGTCACCAGTGTCCGGGCTCGTTGCTGCGAAAGCGGACTAACTCTATTCTCCTTCGTGGATTCTAGAGGTGATCTACAATACTTACCAGTGATTACTTACCTGTCTTGTCTTGCATTCCAGTCAGTCTGTCTCGTCAGTCAATCCCTGCTTTCAGTGTGTGTGTGTGTGTGCCATAAGCCAGCACCCAGTCTGCCTCCTCGACATTCTCCGACGATCGTTCCTGAAAAAGGGAAGAAAGAACCACGTTATCCATTCATCGCCATCCTCACCACCATCTACTATCTGGACAGTTAAACTTACCCGGTCCTGCACGCCATCTTCTTCATCTGCTCCGCTAAAAACAAATAAACTTTACCTGTTGTTTCACTCACCTGTTTGTCAGTCTGCTTCCCTAACAGAAGCCCGGACCTGCAAACAGCACCAGCGGAGCGATGGATCCATTTCAAGAACTTGTGGATTCATTACGCAAAGTTTTGATGGGAACAACCACCACCAATCCCTCGACACCGCGTCCCACAGCTCCACCGGCACCCAGCACTTCTTCGGCACCAGTCCCATGGCCCGACCAGCGCCCTACTCAGGCGGGGTGGAGGAGTGCAGCGGATTTCTTCTTCAATGCCCGTTAATATTCACTATGCAACCTGAGTTATACCCTACTGATCAGTCTAAAATAGCCTTCATCACTTTTTTGCTCACAGGACCTGCTCTGAAGTGGGCGAACACCATCTGGCGCCAAGCCGGGCCAGCGACCAGCACCATCCAGAGTTTCATCACTCACTTTAAGGAGGTTTTTGGAAGTTCGGATGAGGCGATCTCCGCAGGAGAGCAGCTCTATCATTTGCGACAAGGGAGTATGACGACTCAAGAATATGCTTTACGTTTCCGTACCTTAGCAGCTGCCAGCGGATGGAATGAGAGATCGCTATTAACTACATACCAGCTCGGCTTGGAACCCAAATTGAGACTTCAGTTGGCAGCACTAGACGATTCCATGGGTCTAGAAAAATTCATTCAACAGTCACTTCGTTGTTCAGACCGAATACAGTCCTATCATCACAACGCTGACACCGCAGCTACTGCACTCCTCCGCTCGCCTGACTCAGCCGCCCCTCCAGAACCAGAGGCTATGATCCTGGAGGCTGGAAAATTGTCATCCGCTGAGCGACAGAGAAGGCTGACCCGGGGTCTATGTATGTACTGTGGGGCCAGCGGACATCCATTTCAACTGCCCCATCCGTCCTGTTCGTTCCTTGGTGAGTGGTCTGTGTTCCGAAATAGAAAATCTTCATCCCCTGACTATCAATGTTCAGTTGTCCTCTCTGTCATTCTCTGTTACAGTCACGGCCCTCATCGACTCCGGGTCAGCCGGGAACTTCATCTCGGGCACCCTCTGTCGCCAGCTCCAACTCCGAACCAAAGCCTCAGCCTCAGTATACCAAATCGAGCCCATAACCAGCAAATCCACCAGTCGCACCCGAGTACATCGCAAAAGTGAGAGCATCAGCCTGCAAATTGGAGTCCTTCACAAGGAATCCATTCAGTTTCTGGTTCTGGAGGGCGCCTCAATGGACATCATCTTAGGGCGCCCGTGGCTGGTGAAGCATAATCCCATCCTCTCTTGGGGCAACGGCGAGATCATGAAGTGGGGGCCCGAGTGTGCAGATACCTGTTTCCCAGAACTTCCACGTCCTGTCAGAAAACCCCTACCAGTATACGTCCCGTCAGTCGAAAGTCCAGTCGAAAAACAGTCCGTCCAGATCCCTGAATGCTACTCGTCCTTCCAGGATGTGTTCTGCCCCAAGAGAGCTTCCCAGCTACCTCCACATCGGCCATGGGACTACGCCATTGACCTGATTCCGGATGCTCCACTGCCCAGAGGCAAGATCTACCCGTTGTCGCTTCCGGAGACTAAGGCTATGGAGGAGTACGTACAAGAAGCTCTGGCCCAGGGACACATCTGTCCATCCATCTCACCCGCAGCATCCAGTTTCTTCTTCGTGGCCAAGAAGGATGGAGGGCTGCGGCCATGCATAGATTACCGGGTTCTCAACCAAGGCACCATCAAATTCTGGTATCCACTTCCTCTCGTCCCTGCGGCCCTGGAACAGCTCCGATCGGCCAGGATCTTCACTAAGCTGGACCTCCGCAGCGCGTATAACCTCGTGAGAATACGTGAGGGGGACGAGTGGAAGACCGCGTTTGTGACCCCAACTGGCCACTATGAGTATCTCGTTATGCCCTATGGTCTGGTCAACGCCCCCTCCGTATTTCAAAATTTCATCCACGAGGTGCTCCGGGAGTTTCTACACCGCTTCGTTATCGTCTATATCGACGATATTTTGATCTACTCCCGGAGCGAGGCCGACCATCGCCTCCACGTTGCGGAGGTCCTCCAAAGACTACGCGAGCACCAACTGTATCTCAAGGCCGAAAAATGCTCATTCCACCTCCAGTCTGTTCAGTTTCTCGGGTACATCATAGACCGGCAAGGGGTCCGCATGGACGAGGGGAAAGTTTCAGCAGTCGTCACCTGGCCAGAACCCACTACCATAAAAGAACTACAAAGATTCCTCGGTTTCGCAAATTTCTACCGGCGCTTCATTAATAACTACAGTCTCCTCACAGCCCCACTAACTAATTTACTCAAAGGCAAGTCACGGACACTCCAATGGACTCCCGAATCTGCCGCAGCCTTCCAGTCCCTCAAGGCCGCGTTCACCCAAGCTCCACTTTTAACTCACCCAGATCCAGATCATCCGTTCGTGGTCGAAGTGGATGCGTCCACCACTGGCGTCGGAGCAGTCTTATCTCAAAACCACGGTACTCCTCCACGTCTCCACCCATGCGCCTATTTCTCCAGGAAGCTCAACCCGGCGGAGCAAAAGTACGACATCGGTAACCGGGAGCTACTGGCCATCAAGCTCGCCCTGGAGGAGTGGCGGCACTGGCTGGAGGAAGCTCAACATCCCTTCCAAGTCATTATGGACCATAAGAACTTGCAGTATCTCCGCGACGCCAAGAGACTTTGTCCACGGCAAGCATGCTGGGCCCTGTTCTTTTCCCGATTCAGTTTCTTTTTTTTTTTACATTTTTTATTTTTCTTTTTCGAAAGAACATACATTCAAAGACTGGGACACACATAATTTCTTCAATTATGAATACAGATACAGAGTAGTGTATGCCCCCTTACCTATATACCAAAAACAAAAACAGATGTATTTTCTTCCTTTTAACAACTATATACAACAGAACAAGGGGAGCTCTTGCAACATATAACCGCTCACACAGAAATATTGCAATTACAATTAAACTGTTAAAATTCAGGAAAAATCTGGGCGTATTGGTTTAATGTAGTTTGTCCATTTACCCCAAATTTGAAAAAAATCTTCCATTTGAATTTTTAGTAAAAATGATAATTTTTCCATCACATATATATTATACACTGTATCGATCCACTCATCTATTGTGGGTGATTCTGGTTTTAACCACTTTCTAGTAATTACTTTTTTACTAGCTGCCAGAAGAATTAACAACAGTTTTCTATCCTTATTGTTTCCCCCATCTAATGCGATATTACCAAAATATAAGGATTCACAGGTAAAATTGATCTCTATTTCAAATACAGCTTCCAAATTCCTTTTAATCTCCTGCCAGTACGGGTTTAATTTCTGACATGCCCAAAATATATGATAATGGTTAGCTTGCCTTTCCCCACATAATCTCCAGCAATCAGTACTCTTCCCTCTGTGTATTTTCTGTGTAGGTGTAATAAAAAACCGAATGACATTCTTCCAACAGAATTCCCTCCATATTGCAGAACTTGTAGATTCCCATTGTGATTTACAAATTTTCTCCCAATTATCCTTTGAAATATTGAGATTCCCTTCCATTCTCCATTTGTCTCTGAGATATAATGTATCCTCCTGAACAGATTGCAGAAATCCATTATATAATTTAGAGACAATCTTGTTACATGGTAGAGCCTTAGACACTGATAGGATCACCTTTATTATTCCTGTCTCTGCTATCTCCAATATTTCTGACTTAATATTACAATCAATATAATGCCTTACTTGTAGATATCTATAAAAGTCACTTTGATTAAGCCCAAACTTTCCCTTTAGTGATTCAAAGCTTTGGATTTTACCTTTGTTGAAAAATGTATAATAGTTTGTAATACCTATCTTGGCCCATATTCTAAAACGATCGTCTATTCTATTCGGGATAAAATCTGTATCATAGGCACACCATCTTATTATTCTCACTGCATCTTCCAAATTGCCTAGTTTCTTTGCTTGGTGCCAAATTTTAAATAGTAAATTGATCAATGGGTTTGTTTCCTTAATCATTCTAAGTCTTAGTTTGTTGTCAGCAACCAAAGCAGGTAATGGAAACTCTTCCATCATCCCTTTCTCTATTTCAATCCATCTTGCTGAGTATATTGGACTACACCAACAGACTAGTGGCCTTAGTTGAGCTGCATAATAATACTTTTGGAGGCATGGGAGACCTAGTCCACCATTTTCTTTTCTTAATTGCAATGTTTTAAATCTTACTCTAGGTTTTTTGCCTTGCCATAGAAATCTAGATATTAATTTATGCCATTCTGTGAACTGCTGATTTGGAATTTCTATTGGGAGAGTTTGAAATAAGTACAAAAATTTTGGTAGAATTATCATTCGCACCGAATCCACTTTTGAACTTAAACTATAGAGAGGAATAAGGTTCCAACGGAGTAGATCAGACTTTATTTTTTTAAGAAGGGGGTTGTAATTTAAGTCAAATAATTTAGAGTGATCACCAGACATTTTTACTCCCAAATAATTAATTGACTTTGTATCCCATTTTAGATTAAATTTCTCTTTAATTTCTTTAGGTGGTTCATAATTAAATGTTAATACTTGAGTTTTTGTGACGTTAAGTTTATAACCAGATATGGCTTCATATCCCTCAAGAAAATTAAATAAAACAGGCAATGACTTTGTAGGTTGACACATATAGATCAATATATCATCAGCAAAAAGAGCAAGTTTATGCTCCCCAAAACCCATGTCAATCCCTTTAATTGAGTGGTTTTGTCTTATCCACTGGCTCAAAGGTTCAATGAACAAAGCAAAAAGTAGTGGTGAGATGGGGCATCCTTGTCTTGTACCCCGCTCTAAATGAATGGGATCTGATAAATTTCCATTGATTTTAATTCTTGCATATGGCCTATTATATAGTGTCTTAAATATTTCTATAACTTTATTATGAAATCCAAATTTTACTAATACCTTATATAGAAAACCCCATCTCACTGAGTCAAAGGCTTTCTCTGCGTCTAAGCTTAATAGTGCAGCTTCCACCTTATGATTTGAAATGAAACTAAGTATATGCAGAGTTCTTCTGATATTATCCGTTGCTTGCCTTTGACGGATAAAACCTGTTTGGTCCAAATTAATGAGATCTGGAAGAATCTTTTCTAATCTTCTAGCTAAAATGGAAGTAAATAACTTATAGTCAACATTTAGAACGCTAATTGGACGATAATTGCCACATTCCAATCTATCTTTTCCCTCCTTCGGAATAACTGAAATTATCGCTTCTCTCCATGAAGGTAAGATTTCCCTTTTTTGTACTACACAATTAAATGCTTTTAATAAAGTTGGGGCCAAGTGATCGAACATGGTTTTGTACCATTCTGCACCATAGCCATCTGCTCCTGGGGATTTACCTGCCTTTAATCTTGTTACAGCTATTTTTAACTCTTCCATCGTAATTTCACCTAATAATAATTTGTTTTGTTCCTCTGTTACAGTAGGTAATTCTAATGAGTCTAAAAATGAATTTATTTGCAAATCATTATTATTTTTAGGTTGTGAGTAAAGAACTTTATAGAATTTTTCAAAGTGTTTTTGAATTTGCTCTAATTTACAATATATCTCCCCTGTTTGAGTATCTCTAATTTTATTAATGGCTCTATCTGCTTGTTGTTTTCTTAGTCTATATGATAACAATTTTAATGACTTCCCCCCCACTTCATAGTATCTCTGTTTACAAAACAAGAGTTTCTTTTGTATTTCTTTAGAGTAAATGTCATCTATTTCTTTAACTATTTTTTTAATATCTTGTTTCACCTTATAAGTCATTGTGGCCCTGTGTTGTTCCTGTAGTCTTTTTAATTTAATTTCAAGATCTTGTAATTTCTGCCTTCTGAGTTTCTTCAAATTAGATGTAAGTGCAATGATTTTACCCCTTATAACTGCTTTCAATGCATCCCAAAGTATTGATGGTGACACCTTCTCGTTATCATTTATCTCTAGATATAATTTAATCTCATTTTCCAAATTTAGTTTAATTTGGGAATTATTTAGAATATCTGAATTCATTCTCCATAGTGTAGATCTAGATTTTCTATCCAGGGCCATAGACATGTAAATAGGACTATGGTCCGAGATATCCATCGTACCAAATTCACATTGTTCAATTAGATGCAAATCTTTTTTAAAAATAAAAAAATAATCTATTCTGGAGTATGTCATATGAGGATGAGAATAGTGGGTATAATCCCGAACCTTAGGATTTAGTTCTCTCCATGCATCTATAATTCCTATTTCTTTGAACAAACCATCTATCTTTTTAATTAGTGAGTTTGGTTCTCTAGTAGTTTTAGAACTATCCAATTTAGGATTTAAACGTATGTTAAAGTCACCTCCACATATTAGAGTTCCTTGAGCTTTAGCAACTGTTAAATCAAATACTTTATGGTAGAAGTTCCACTCTGAGCCAGGAGGAGCGTAGACATTCAAAAAACTAACTAAATGTCCCTCAACTTTCCCTGTTATCAATATAAATCTTCCTTCTTTGTCTTTTATCTCGGATATGTGTTCATAATTCACCTTTTTGGCTATAAGAATGGCCACACCTCTTTTACGTGCTGATTTATAGGATGAAAAATATACCTCTTTGAACCCCATTTTGTTTAGTTTTAAGTGTTCTGCATCGTTTAGGTGGGTTTCTTGTAGAAACACCACCTCAGCTCCTGCCTTCTTTAGTTTGGACAAGATTTTTCCTCTTTTAACTGGACTAAGTACGCCATTGACATTAAATGAAGCAATTCTCATGTTTTATAATCAAATTGTAAAAAGGATTTTAGCAAACGTATCATTGCACACAGTTTCCCCTTAGACAAAATAAACTGGAACAGATTTGTAAACGATAAATCAAAAAAGTTACATGAGTTGTACAACATAAAGTGAACTTCCAAAAATGTAGTCATTGTCACGACTATTTTCGAGCCCTCACTTGAAGGCTCGAAGGGAAAACCCCTCTTTAAGAGTCTGTAGAAGGGGCCCTTGTGAATGGCAGTAAAACAAAAGGCGATTTGAGCTAAACATACCACATGTCCCGATTATTTCTTACTACTCACTATTCAAACTAGGCTGATCCAACTAAAAGCAACCTGGCCTTCCAGATCCTCAGACGATCACGTCCATGCATAACTTAAGAAGGTGGCGAACTCGCGTCGTTTCTTCGAAAAGTTTGCAGCTTCTCCTTGTATGATGGTGGTCTTCTCTGTTGTTTACCCGTGCCCCTGGCATTTCTCTGCCACGTCATGCGCTGAATCTGCTCCATAAGAGTGTTTGGGAGGCTGATCGGTTGCACTGGGAATCCCCTCTTTGACATATCCTGCGTTGCCTCCTCGACTGTATTATAAATCTTCACTCCATCCTCGTACAGCACTTTCAAGCGTGCAGGATACATTGTTTTAAATTTCACTCCTTTGTCTTTCAAAGCATTACGTATCTCTCTGTACTCTCTTCTCATCTGCAGCACTTCAGGAGCGTAGTCGTTATCGAAAGTGATCTGCTTTCCTTGCCAGGCAAATCCTCTCATCTGCCATGCCTGTCGAAGTATCAGTTCTTTGGTTGAGAAACTTTGAAAGTTGACCACTATTGATCGTGGCTGCGCGTCTGCCGGTGGCGGTTTACCCAGCGCTCTGTGTGCACGTTCAATTTGAAGAGATGTGCCCTCGTTCAGATTTAAATTTTCCTTCAGGAATTTTTCTAGAAAGGAGATCATTGTCGGGAAGTCTTTTTCGGCACCTTCGGGTAGTCCATATATTCTGACATTATTCCGTCTGGAACGACCCTCAACATCCACGAGTTTCTCTTCAATTCTGGTGTGTAACTTTAACACACCTGTGAGTACCTCTTCGGTGTTTTGAATCCTCTCTTCTGCCGTCGCGATACGGCCTTCCGCCTCCTCCAATCTGGCTTTAGTATTTGTAATTTCTGCTTTAATGTCCTCCAGTTGAATTTTATTATCTCGACGAAAATCCCTTAATTCTCTAAGAATAAGGCTCAAATCAACATTCTCTCCGGAAAGACTCGCTGGATTTCCCTCATGGCGACTTGTTTGTGTGCTGGGGAGAGAGCACGCCGATTCATCGTCGTGTATTTCTGCAGGTTGCGCTATTTTTTTAGTTTTGCACCTAGTTTCCATGTTACCTCCCTTTTATTTTTATATTATATCTTACTTTTATCGCTAGTTTAATGATTTTAGGGAGTTTTTCAGAACAACACTTATCGGGAGCACTAGCTCTATGCTGCCATCTCGTCGATGTCTCAACCGGAAGTCCCCTCCCGATTCAGTTTCAAAATCACCTACCGTCCAGGCTCAAAAAACATCCGTGCCGATGCCCTCTCTCGACTTCATGACAACCAGGATTCTTCAGAGACATCTACGCCCATACTCCCAAAACACATCTTCGTCGCACCCATCAACTGGTCTAGTCCCCCAGCCGTCGCCACTCCAACAGCCAGATCTCCGCCGGGTTGCCCCCTCGGACGTCAGTTCATCCCTAGGGAACAACGGGTAGATCTCATCCACTCGGCGCACACCTCCCTGGGCACTGGACATCCAGGGGCCAACAACACCCTCTCGCTGCTATCAGAGCGCTTCTGGTGGCCAGACATGGCAAGGGATGTGAGGCGCTATATCCAAGGCTGTAAGGAGTGTGCCATCTTGAAGAGTCCTCGTCACCTGCCGGCAGGAAAGCTCCATCCCTTGCCCGTCCCGAACCGTCCCTGGTCACACTTAGGGGTGGATTTTATGACGGATCTCCCCTCTTCTGACGGGAACACTTGTATTCTAGTCATTGTGGATCTTTTTCGAAGTTCTGTCGTCTCCTGCCGCTGAAGGGGCTTCCCACAGCCCTGGAAACAGCCCAACTGCTCTTCGACCGTGTCTTCAGGTATTATGGGCTCCCCGAAGACATTGTATCGGATAGAGGACCCCAATTCATTTCCAGAGTCTGGAGAGCTTTCTTCCAACTCCTAGGTGTGACCATAAGCCTTTCGTCGGGATACCACCCTCAGACAAACGGACAAACCGAACGCAAAATCCAGGAGGTGGGACGATTCCTGCAGACCTTTTGTCACGGTCACCAGAACTCCTGGAGCCAGTTTCTGGGCTGGGCAGAGTACGCCCAGAATTCACTGCGGCAGCCCACTACAGGACTCACACCATTCCAGTGCGTGCTAGGGTTCCAACCGCCGCTCTTCCCCTGGGATGGTGAACCATCACAGGTGCCCACAGTGGATCACTGGTTCCGGGAGAGCGAGAGAGTCTGGGACGAGGCTCATCACCATCTCCAAAGGGCAGTGCGCAGAGGTAAGATCATCGCTGATCGCAGGAGGATACCAGGTCCCACGTACGCTCCTGGGCAAAAGGTCTGGCTCTCCACCAGGGACATCCGTCTGCGCCTGCCCTCGAAGAAGTTAAGTCCCAGATTTGTTGGCCCCTTCACCATCACGGAACAGGTCAACCCCGTCACTTATAAGCTCCAGCTCCCACCTCACTACCGGATCCACCCCACGTTCCATGTGTCACTGCTCAAACCTTATCGCTCTCCTGTCCTTCCCTCCACAGAACCTGGCCACGAAGAGGAACCCCCTCCCCCCTTGGACCTGGAGGAAGGCTCCATCTACGCCGTCCGCGAGATCTTGCAGTCCCGACGTCGCGGTGGTGTTCTGGAGTACCTCGTCGATTGGGAGGGATACGGGCCAGAGGAGAGAACCTGGGTACCCAGAGGAGACATACTAGACCCTGCCCTTCTGGAGGAATTCCACAGCACCCATCCTGACCTCCCAGCACCTCGGGGACGAGGTAGACCACCGCCCTGGGGAGGGGGGTAATGTCACAGATTGGCCAGGTTCTTCCACCTCACTCACACAAAGATCACTATCACCTGAGTATTAATCACCCGCACCTGCACGTCATCAATCAAGCCACCTTCATAAGCACCACACACACAGTCACCAGTGTCCGGGCTCGTTGCTGCGAAAGCGGACTAACTCTATTCTCCTTCGTGGATTCTAGAGGTGATCTACAATACTTACCAGTGATTACTTACCTGTCTTGTCTTGCATTCCAGTCAGTCTGTCTCGTCAGTCAATCCCTGCTTCCAGTGTGTGTGTGTGCCATAAGCCAGCACCCAGTCTGCCTCCTCGACATTCTCCGACGATCGTTCCTGAAAAAGGGAAGAAAGAACCACGTTATCCATTCATCGCCATCCTTACCACCATCTACTATCTGGACAGTTAAACTTACCCGGTCCTGCATGCCATCTTCTTCATCTGCTCCGCTAAAAACAAATAAACTTTACCTGTTGTTTCACTCACCTGTTTGTCAGTCTGCTTCCCTAACAACACCAGCCTTCGAAATACTTTTAAAATGTTTTTTTTTTCTTGCCCGACCGAACAAACCGCCTGATTAAAACTGAAGTGACAAAAACAACTAGCGAAGCATCGAAAGGCAAGAAAGATTCATATTTTAATACATTCAACGTAAACAGAAATTGATAATGGATAGTGTATTTCTGGTCTATTTGTGACATACTTTTAAACAAATGAATGTAACAGCACTCTAAAGAAACACACTGAGGTAAAAATTTAAAATGTATAGTTTATTTATAACATGATATAGTTCAGTAATATACCAAGTGAGCTTTTTGCTGAAAATTCTCACAATTACAAATGTTACATTAATTTTAGCTCAATAAAAAAGTAGTTAGTCAAGTAGTTACTTACATATTAGACAATATGCAACATTAGCAGAAGCATTCTCCTAGCAACGTTTTGCTATAATTCAGCGTTTTGATCGAATCAGTTGAAATAACTCGCTCATGAAGTGACTTACCGCCACCTGCTGGTAGTTAGTGTGTTTAAAAGTATGCCTCCACACTAGAGGGTGACACGGGAGTGAATTTTCAAACCTCTCCCGTCCCACTCCCACAAAAAATATCCTGTCCCATCCCAATCCCATAAAAAACTGGGGGAAAATCCCGTCCCGTCCCAATCCCAGAAGAATGACTCCCATTCCCTCCCACTCCCGTGCTGTTTTTTTTTTTTTTTTTTTGTCTGGAATCTGTCAGTTACAGTAAAAAAAAATAATAATACAGTACAGATCACAGCATGCCCTGCTTAGTTCAATAAAAATCCAAAATGTGATTTGTTATTTTATTGAACTGAAAGTCATCTTAACAATGCACAGTGTGTTTCATGTTGAATTTCATGCAAATCAGCTTGCAGCTGGCGTATGGCGTTTTCACGCCATCTTTCTCAACGCGTAAAAATTTTTGAGTTATTTCAGACCGCCCAGAAATATCCGTGAGCACAACTGATGTATCATTTTCAGACAGTAGTCGTTGCAACATACCTTTCACGTCTGCGTTTGGTTATGATTTTCGCAGCTAAGAAGTGCGCAAAGAAGCCTACTTCTTCTCTACCATTATCGCCACCAACTGTTACGGGTGTGTGGAGCACACCATTCACTTAACTGGCTATACCAAAGCAAACAGGAGGAGAGCATAAAGAGACAGGCCAACTATACTGAGTTCAAAATTAGTTTATTTATTTAAAAGGTATAATTCTGTATAAAGTTATCACAGTGTTATTACGATTCCCGGTCCCGCCCACTCCCGCTTACATTTTTTCCAGTCCCGTCCCAATCACGTTATTAATAGTGATTTTCTTTCCCATCCCGCGGGATTCCCCTGACCCGCGGGATTCCCGAAAAAATGTCAGCCTCTACTCCACACCCAACATTTCTAATGTATATATTTATAAATCAATAAATGTATTTAAAACATTAATCTCACTTTTAATTTTGCAGTGTAAATTATATTATCTTACTGCTAACAGCCATTTAGAATTTATTGATAAATTCATAAAATAAATTTCAAAGGTAATGCATACATTTCAAAAGTAAAAAATAGGCCTTTATAAAGGTAAATCAAATATGCAGATTTAAGATGTAAAAGCTAATAGAGCACTGATGAAAATATCGCTTCAGAATTTTTTTTTTTTACATCAGATATTTCTAGTGATACTTTTATGGGGATATTTTGTGTGGAATAGTATCTGCTGATATGAAAAGTTCACTGTATATCGTAGTAATAAATTTAATTTATGACAGCCATGAAATTGTGTTTACTTTTTACATTAAAGACATTAAATATTACATGAATGCATGTAATATAATATCTATTTCCATTACAGGTTCGGTCTTAAATTTCATATAAGGTGGTATTAAAAAGGTCTTAAAAAGTCTTAAATTTCACTTGTTCATATTTGCAGAAACCCTGTTGAGATGGACTTGTATGACACTCTTTAATGTGTACATGCATTTTATTTGGCATTTGATAGCACACACTGTGTGGTTATCTTCCCTTTTTTTTTTTTTTTTTTTTTGACAGGACATGCCAAGCCTATGATTTTAATAAAGAGTACTCACCGGATCAGAGTCTGCTGGCTCCAGAAGTGTAAGTGTGTTACCAGACACTGCAAGGTAAAGCAAAGTCAGACAGTCCACATAACAAAATCTAAATATTTGATTGTTTTCATGTCCAGTAGTACAGCAATAATGTACCTTGTGTGAAGAGGTCAGTTTCTCCTGCTGGACCAGAGTTAGTGGATGTCTCTCCCTGGATCTCTTCCATCACTGGCTTCTCTTTATTCAACTCCTCTGCTTTGATGAAGTCTTTGGTTGGGGGGCCAGATATATGAGCCTTTTTAAATCCTAAAATCAGTACAGACAATAAAATATGTCAGCAAACACTATTCACCTAATTCATAAATTTTTCAGCAATCAAGTCACTTACCAGCCTGCAATGTGTTCTTGTTCTTAATCTTGATTTGCTGCCAGGTCCTTTTTTGGCCAGACATGTTTGTTCTTTAAGAAGGATAGATATAAGGTTAGAACGATCAGATAGATGAAGTTAGATCAAATTACAGATTAGATAAAATCAATAAGACACATTTTTTTTTTATAAAAGAGTAGATAGATAAAATGAACTAAATAGATGTGCAAAGTGGGTAAGTGTTTGCAAATAATCTTCATGATAAATTTCCTGAGTAACATTCAAGTCCACTGCTCGCATTTAAGGCAAAGTGTACATTTGTGGAAATGACAAGTAACTCCTTGAATTGTAATTATTATGCCTTCAGTGGGGCACTGGTTATTTGGACTACTTACGCATTAAATCGGTCTGCTATTGTCTAAAAGGCTTTTTTCTTTGTTTTATTATATCAGCCGTTGTTACGGTCCTATATATGAGTTTGCCGTTGTGTTATGCTCCTTTTTTTTGTGTTCTCTTTCTCACTATCAAAACCCATTGGGTTACTCCCCTGGGTTCCCATTCGACCAGGCTGATGTCCATCATCGTTAACTTGCATTTATTTTGGTTAGATAGTATAGTTTATTTAGGGTGCTTTAAGGCTGAAGACTTTTCTTTTCCTTTTTATTTAGAGTTAGGTTAGAGGTTTAATAAAAAGTTAGTTTGGGTTTCGTTATATAATTTTTTACCTTTAATACACAGCCACGTCCAACTGTCCTGAGGACGAGCTCATCATCCGACTCGTTACATGTGAACGCGCTCTGGCTTAGTATACGTAAACGCCATAAGCGATCTGTTGCAGGTCTTTCTTATGGGAGAATTCTTTTTGGATAGATGCGACAGTTTGGAGAATTTAAGCACATCTCTCTGAGTTGCCTGAGTTAATGTTAACGTTACACACTGGACCAACAAAGACAAATGGTCCGTGTGGCACGGTATAAATGAACACCACTGTCTCATTTAACATTAGCCGTTTTATATATAAATGTGATCATCACTAGTGCGACCAAACAAACTGTAACGTTAACGTTAGTTACAATAGGTGTGGAACCCTCTTTTAATTGTAAATAATAGCGCCAAAAATTTAAACCTTAAGTAACGTTATTGGTAACTTAGATGGTGATTTCAGTAAGTTAGCTACATTTCGCCACTGATTATTAACTTTAGGTTACTGTAATGCATCTCTAAACAGTTTCACCAGTCTTTCTTGGTAATTTTTATTTACTTTATTAATGCTAGTGAGCTAACAGCTAATAAAGTTAGGTTATTCATTTACAAACGAGCTCATTCTCCGGAGTAAAGTTATTTACAATAATACTCTGAACCATAACTTTGTAAAAAATAAAATAAAATAAAATAAACATTCAATTTTGCATTTCACATTTCTGTTTATAAGTATAATGTTACAAGAGTTATCAAAACCCTTACCTCATACTGATGCAGCAGCAGCAGCTTCTTTTGTCATCTGTCAGTCACTTGTCGTCCGTTAAAGGTCCCATATTGTCAGAATCGAAATTTCCTGGCTTTTTTCATGATAACTGAGGTCTAGGGGCTATGTAACTACCATATGAGTTTCAAAACAGTCAATCCACAGTAACCTGCACACAGCCTGAATAAAGTAGCTGTTCATTTTCACGAGCCGCTGTGACTTCCGTAAAGATGTGACGTCCGATCTACTCAGTCACCATATCTTATGCAGTCGATCGGAAGATCTGAAAGATCCCATGCATTTACCCTCCCCTTGACAAAATGAAGAGAGAAGTGACAAAAGTGGACAAAAGAGACAGAAATACAGAGACAGTTTATTGTATTTGTGATCTGATCAACCAAAACCCATTTTAAACCCAGGTGTACATAAAGCACAAATCTGCTGTGAACCTCAAGATTGTTTCTGAAAGTCTTTCCACAGTGATGGCTTCTCTGGTGTTATAACATAACTCACATCACACTGATAACATAAAACTACAGTTCTCTCATCTGTGAAACCTCATGTGGAATTTAAGTTCTGCTTTATTTCTGAAACTTTTTCCGCAGTGACCACATATAAACGGCGTCTCTCCAGTGTGAAGGTTCATGTGGCTGTTAAGGTTTCCTTTTTGGTTAAAACTTCTTCCACATTGCTGGCAGGTTAAAGGCTTCTCTCCAGTGTGAATTCTCATGTGGTCTTCAAAGTGTCGTTTATAATTAAACTTCTTTCCGCACTGAGGGCATGTGTAGGGTTGCTCTCCAGAGTGAATTCTCATATGATCTTCAAAGTGCCGTTTTTGACTAAAACTCTTTCCACACTCAGAGCATGTGTAGGGTTTCTCTCTATGAATTCTCATATGGACTTCAAGGTTTTCATGTTGATCAAAACTCTTTCCACACTGATCACACGTGTAAGACTGCTCTCCATTGTGAATTCTCATGTGTCTGATAAAGCTTTCTTTTTGAGTGAAGCTTACTCCACACTGTTGGCAGGTGAAAAGGCTCTCTCCAGTGTGAACTTTCATGTGGGAGTTAAGGTTTCCTTTCTGGTAGAAACTTCTTCCACACTGTTGGCAGGTGTAAGGTTTCTCTCCAGTGTGCATTAAAACATGTCTTTTAAGACTTCCTCTATGAGTGAAACCCTTTCCACATTGTTGGCAGGCATAAGGTTTCTCTCCAGTGTGAACTCTCATGTGGATTTCAAGGTTTCCAGGTTGAGCAAAACTCCTTCCACACTGTTGGCATGTGTACGGCTTATCTTCTGTCATTTGAGCCATTGTCATTGAGGAAGTCTTTTCAGTCTGTGAATAACTAAAAGATTTTTCTCCATTTATGAAATCATAATCGTTCTCTTCCATTTCATTTAGTACTTCACTCTCCTCTTTCAGTGCCATCAGGTCTAAGGTGAAAAAAGACAAAAAGTTAACCCCAGTTTAATGGCACAAAATAACAGACATCAAAACATTTCAATAGTCAAAATCAAAAAACTACATCTAATATCCACTAAGCAACTGCAAGAGATGTTGCATGTAATCTGAAAAACCCTAGGCAGGCACCTATTGTAATCATTGGTGTTTTTCTTCTTCTCTCGCTCGAGTCTATGAGCGAAATTTGGCACACAGATGGAGGACAATCTCAACGAACCACAGCAACTTTGAAGTCTGTAACTCAAACCCTTTAGTGCCACCAACAGCTCAAATTTGCACTCAATAATTTTTTAATCACAGAAGCAAAATTATTAGTTTTTTTCTCTAATTTGGGTCATGCTGAGTCAAATGGACACCAAAAAGGCAGTGGTTTTATTGGATATTATCATGAAAGAGAAACTTGATTGGTGTGCTTAATGGAAACATGGCCAGTAAGAGTAAGCCTTTCTGACTGTCTGTGCCATGGATTATTTGATTCCCCATGTCTGTGGAAGGGGGCGCGGGTATCATTGTGCCGTTTTCCCAACAATTAAAAATAAATCCTTCGGCCATTCTTCTTTTTAATTCTTTTGAATGTCTTGTTTTGAGTGTCTCTGCACCCATCACTACTGCCATCGGCGACTTGCCATAAACAATGCAATAAACATCATGCTGATGTAGACAAAATTATCATACAAGTGGCAAAACTTATAAAGAGCATTTGGAAAAGCATACTTTTATAAATCATCATAAATCATAAATACTGAGGCGGCTGATAAACTGATGTGTGTCTCAATCCAGCTTGAGTCACCAGATGAAGCAGTCAGCTGCTTATTTACATGCTTCAATTTAAAATGATAAGCCATATGTGAGGTTGATGAATGATTGGTGAATGTTTTTATTTCCTGCCAGATATACTGTAATTACGCCTATTGTCACAAACGGGACGACCAAGAGTGAGGATCCAAATGCAAGGCTTTATTAGGATAATCGTAGACAGACAGACAGGGTCGAAATCACCAGCAAACATCAACAGCGAAGATAATCCAAGTTCGTAATCCAATAAACAAGCGTGGGTCAAAAGCCAGGTGAGCAGTCCAAAGCAAACAAATGAAATGAAAACAAGAAACAGGGAACTATGGCTAAGACTGAGAAAACAAAAACAGAACTATGGCTAGGGCAAAGGGAAAACAACAAAGAAACTAGGAAAACCTGGGAACGAGGAATAACGCTTGGTAAAGTCCGCAAATGCAAATCAATACTTCGCAGTGAGAGTGTGTGTGTAGCTGGCTTTTATGTAGGACAGACAGGAAGTAACCAGCGAAGCAGCAGAGGGAGCAGCAACAGTCTGTGAGGGGCAGGGCTCCCTCTGCTGGCCTGGTGTGACATAGCCCCCCCCCAAGGAGCGGCTTCCAGACGCTCTAAAAAACAACAGGAAGAAACAGTCCAGGGGAGCGGTGGGGGGGCCAGGAGACTGAGGCAGAACAGGTTGGGCAAAAGCCCTCCAGAGCAGAGCAGGAGATTCAGGAGTCCTCCAGGGCAGGGCAAGAGGCTTAGGAGCCCTCCAGGGCGGAGCAGGAGGCGGAGCAGTCCTCCAGGGTGGAGCTGGAGGCGTAGAAGCCCTCCAGGGTGGAGCTGGAGGCGGAGCAAGAGGCTTAGAAGCCCTCCAGGGCGGAGCAGGAGGCGGAGCAGCCCTCCGGGGCAGGGCAGGAGGCGTAGAAGCCCTCCAGGGCGGAGCTGGAGGCGGAGCAGCCCTCTGGGGTGGAGCAGGAGGCGCAGGAGCCCTCCAGGGCGGAGCAGGAGGCGCAGGAGCCCTCCAGGGCGGAGCAGGAGGCGGAGCAGCCCTCCAGGGCGGAGCAGGAGGCGCAAGAGCCCTCCAGGGCGGAGCAGGAGGCGCAGGAGCCCTCCAGGGCGGAGCAGGAGGCGGAGCGGCCCTCCGGGGCGGAGCGGGAGGCGGAGCGGCCCTCCGGGGCGGAGCGGGAGGTGCAGGAACCCTCCAGGGCGGAACAGGAGGCGCAGGAGCCCTCCAGGGCGGGACAGGAGGCGCAGGAGCCCCCCAGGGCGGAACAGGAGGCCGCATCATGGACTGGGACCTGAGGAGAGCAGAGACAGAGGAGGCAGACAGAGCAAGGAGAGAGGTAGAGAGTTCATGGGGGAAGGTGACCTCCCTAGTCGTGACTAGGCAGACGAGAACTTCAGGAACGGCTTTCGTGGTCGTGTCAGAGACGACAGGGAGCCTAGGCGGTGCAGGCACAGTGTGAAGCCTTGGCAGCGCAGGCAGAGCAGGGAGTCCTGGCGGAGCAGACAGAGCGAGGAGTCTTGGCGGAACAGGCAGAGCAGGGTACCTTTGTGGTGCTGGCAGAGCGTGAAGCCTTAGCGGTGCTGGCAGAGCGTGAAACCTTGGCGGAGCGGGCAGAGCGTGAAGCCTTGGTGGAGCGGGCAGAGCGTGAAGCCTAGGCGGAGCGGGCAGAGCGTGAAGCCTTGGCGGAGCGGGCAGAGCGTGAAGCCTAGGCGGAGCGGGCAGAGCGTGAAGCCTTGGCGGAGCGGGCAGAGCGTGAAGTTCCGCTATGTACGCCACCTCCGAAGGAGGTATAGGCGCAGCGGACATGCGTGCAGAAGAGCTCTCCAGAGCAAACTTGTGGGCAGACTCATGGGCAGAAGAGGCCACTGGGGCGCAGTGTGCAGCCCACACACTCAAAATGGCGATTGCCATAATAGGTAACGCAGTTGGCAGAGGAATGCCCTCCGGGTCAGTGGACGTGAGGCTTGGGAGCGTTGGCTCTGCATGGCTTGGGAGCGTTGGCTCTGCATGGTTTGGGACCGGTGGCTTGGGTGAAACATGACCTGGCTCAGGGTGTTCGGGTGAGTCGTGATCTGGCCTGGAAGGAACTGCTGTGACTTGATTGGGCGTGACAGGAGTAGCAGTGACTTGACTTAGCTTTGAGGGAGTGGTTGTGACTTGAGTTGGCTCTGGGGAAACAGCTGAGACTTGACCTGGTCTTGCTGGGACAGCGGCGGCTGGACATGATTCAGGAGATACTGCTGTGTCTTGATGTGACTCTTGAAGTGGAGTTGTGTCTTGATTTGACTCGACATGAACAGTGACTGTGACGTGACTTGTCTTGGCAGGACCGGCGGCTGGTACAGGTTCAAGAGAAGCAGACATGGAATGAACAGGCTGTGGCTTGGCTGATGTGAGCGCTGTCTTGGCAGACGAGACGTTAGTAGACGCTTGTTTGGCTGATGTGGCGTTAGCAGATGCTGGCTCGGCTGATGTGGCGTTAGCAGGCGCTGGCTTGGCTGACGTGGCTTTAGCAGATGCTGGTTTGGCTGGCGTGGTGTTGGCAGATGCTGGCTTGACTGACGTGGCGTTAGCAGGTGCTGGCTTGGCTGACAGTAAGGGACCAGCTGAACGAGCTGACAGCAGTGGGGGGTCCTCCAAGCTAGACATTAGTCTCTGATACGTCCTGGAAGGGTGAGAGTCTGACGCTGTAGCCACCATGTTAATAACAGACTCAGGTATGGCGGCCATCTTGCGTGCAGGTTCAGGCGTGGCTGCCATTTTGTGTGCAAGCATGGGCGTGGCGGTCATCTTGGGTGCAGGTTCTGGCATGGCGGCCATCTTTGCAGCAGGCTCTGGCGTGGCGGCCATCTTTGCAGCGGGCTCTGGCGTGGCGACCATCTTAGCAGCAGGCTCTGGCGTGGCGGCCATCTTTGCAGCAGGCTCTGGCGTGGTGGCCATTCTGACCGGGAACTCAGGAACGGAAGCCATCTTATGAACGGGCCTTGGAACGGCGGCCATCTTGTGAGCAGGGTCTGGAAGAGCGGCCATTTTGCGAACAGGATCAGGAAGGGCGGCCATTTTGGGTGCAGACTCAGGAAAGGCGGCCATCTTATGAGCTGACTCGGGAAGGACAGCCATCTTGGAAACAGGCTTTGGGACGGCGGCCATCTTGTGAACAGGCCTTGGGATGGTAGCCATCTTGGGGGCAGACTCTGGAGTGGCGGCAGCCATCTTGTGATCGGGTTCGGGGATGGCGGCCATCTTGTGAACAGGTTTGGGGGTGGCAGCCATCTTGTGAACAGGCTTGGGGATGGCGGCCATCTTGTGATCGGGCCTTGGGGTGGCAGCCATCTTGTGAGAGAAGTCAGACGTGGTAGATTTCTTGTGAGCTGGGTCCAATCGGGTGACCATCTTGAATGCGGACTCAGGAAGGATGGTCATTCCGAAAGCTGATTCGGGAAAGGCGGTCATTTTGTGAACGGGCTCCTGAAAGGCAGACATCTTATGAACAGGCTTTGAACTAGCAGACATCTTGTGCTTGGGCTCGAAGCTAGCAGACGTCTTGTGCTGTGGCTCGAAGCTAGCAGACATCTTGTGCTGTGGCTCGAAGCTAGCTGACATCTTGTGCTGTGGCTCGAAGCTAGCAGACATCTTGTGCAGAGGCTCTAGGCTGGCAGACATTTTGTGCTGTGGCTCTGTGAGTTCCATCATGCACGGAGAACCAGATAACAACAGCGCATAATCAAAAAAGTCCTTCAGTGTACATCTGAATTCCCTTCCAGGCAGCATTGATCTTGTTGGCTCATTCAGTCCCATACGGAATAAGTCCTTGAGGTAAACCTCATCAAAAAATGGTATTTTATGCAACAACTCACTGAAACGGTGAACATATTCCTTGACAGGGCGATCTTCCTGTCGGAGGAGCAGGAGTTGGTCGAACGGGTCCATGTTGTGATGCTGGTGGTGAATAAAGCCGCTGGATCCGGGTGTGGCGAAGTATTCTGTCACAAACGGGACGACCAAGAGTGAGGATCCAAATGCAAGGCTTTATTAGGATAATCGTAGACAGACAGACAGGGTCGAAATCACCAGCAAACATCAACAGCGAAGATAATCCAAGTTCGTAATCCAATAAACAAGCGTGGGTCAAAAGCCAGGTGAGCAGTCCAAAGCAAACAAATGAAATGAAAACAAGAAACAGGGAACTATGGCTAAGACTGAGAAAACAAAAACAGAACTATGGCTAGGGCAAAGGGAAAACAACAAAGAAACTAGGAAAAACTGGGAACGAGGAATAACGCTTGGTAAAGTCCGCAAATGCAAATCAATACTTCGCAGTGAGAGTGTGTGTGTAGCTGGCTTTTATGTAGGACAGACAGGAAGTAACCAGCGAAGCAGCAGAGGGAGCAGCAACAGTCTGTGAGGGGCAGGGCTCCCTCTGCTGGCCTGGTGTGACATAAATCAATACTTCGCAGTGAGAGTGTGTAGGTGCGTTCCATTCGACCGTAAGTGGACTGCGAAGTGGACTTCACAGGGTATTCCGCCATCTTAAGTGAGATTCCAAACCGAAGGGAGCGAACATGTTCAGTTCGAAGGGCACTGCGAACGGCATAGGGAATAAGGGAACATCAGTACTTCACTTCACAGGGAGTGGACGGGGAAAACTACCCAACTGTCATTGCGCACCGCGTCACCAGTTAGAAGTAATGATGGAGAAGAGCCGTTTAAGTTTTTTTTAAGGCTCTGAAATGAAGCGGTTGCAATAAATGTTGTTATTATTATACAAATTAGAGTGTTTATGAATGGTTATGGCGATTCATGTTACATTTGCATATTGTATTTTATGAAAAGTAAAACTGGCGAGGTGAAGCTCTGTCTTGTTTTATTTAATGTTATCACAGGATAGTTAAATATAGGCTGTGTGTGGGGAAAAAAAGTGCGTGAGATAAGACCACAAAAATCTGTTAATCTGTTAACGGTCTAAACATACATTTTGACTATATTTTTTTAGATACATATGTTTATATGTATTTTATATGTATTTAAATTTGAAAGTAAAATAAATTACAATATTTATTTATGTTAAATCATAATCTGCGTGACCCTGCCGTTGATTTGCTTTGATGACGTTTTCAGGGCATTCCAAATGAGCGATTATTGTCAGCGAAGTCCACTTCAACGGATATACCGTGCTAAGGGAGTAGGGAGCAGTGAACACTGCGTAGGGACCCTGTCGATCGGAACGCACCCTGTGTGTAGCTGGCTTTTATGTAGGACAGACAGGAAGTAACCAGCGAAGCAGCAGAGGGAGCAGCAACAGTCTGTGAGGGGCAGGGCTCCCTCTGCTGGCCTGGTGTGACACCTATAAGGACCAGCTGTTAACAATCTGTTTATCGTTGACATGAACCATTTTTTGTGTGACTGACCAATTAATAAAATGCAAGTTAACTAATCCTCTTCTTGATGAATAACATTCAGTAAACTATTAAGGGGGCAGCCCTAGTTGAGTGAAAGCAATGGCTGTTGTCGGACTTTATTTTGTATACGTCAACATTACATCAGAGCAAGTTAGAGCACTTGCACACAGCCCTTATTTACCTATTTCATATGGAAAATGTTACTTAATCCTAGCAGTGAACATTAACATTTAAATATTAAATGAGACACAAGTCTTTAAATGCTGTTTTTAAATTAGAGCACTAAGAGAACTTTAAGAAAAAATAAAGCTGTCAAAAAAGAAAGCTGCAGGAGGGCAGACAGTGTAGAAAAACATCTGCCAAAGACAAATGAATTGAGAAAATGTAGAGGACAGTTCATAGAATAGTTCAGCTTTGAGAATGAAAACCAACCTGTTTGTTCCTCAGTATCTTCATGTTTGACTCTGAATGTTTCTTCAATCTTCATGTCTTCACTCTCCTCTTTAATAAATGCCATCTTTATGTTGCATGAATCTCAGTTGCCTCACCAGAAGTGTTTTTCTGTGTTGGGAAACTTTGTCCTGTAAAATGACAATTATTAACAGGAAAAAAATAAATCTGTGTGCATCTCAATCAGCCCTAGTTCAGTAGTCAGTGCACTAGTAAGGGAGTCAGAGTGATAGTTAATAGACTTAAATGATCTAATTAGACAAACACTTACTAATCAGTTTTGATTAACATTTAATGATTAGTATATTAAATTTAATCGAGGCATATTTAAAAGAAAAATCGCTATTGTATTTTAAGATTGTCATTACAACAACAACAAAAACATTTTCAATTGTCAGTCAAAGTTGTCATTACTCATGTTTGAGTTTGTTCTCGTTGTATTTTCTCTGTTTTGAGCAGCAGGTCTCTCAGCGAGCGGAGATTCGAAACAGTGAATCATTTTGTGAATCAACTGACTCAATTGACTCGGAGTTTGTTATTCATGTTTCTGAATCACTACAGAGAGAGAAATCAGACTGATCTGTGGATGCGCTTTACTCACAATAAATAACGTTCATTATTAGATAAAATATTACAATGTTGCATTCAAAAATTATACAGTTTAAATCGAAGCTTGTAAAATCGTTTTAACCGTGTAAAACATATAATACATTGAGAGTTTTTAATGAATTTAAACACTTTAAATGATTAAGAGTACAAACCTTTCTTCAGCTGAAACACTGATGCAGGAGCGCGGCACAGCCTTATGACGTCACACACCAGATCCAAATAAAAGTCCTGTTCACGCGCTTCTGTAGGTGCGTTCCGATCGACAGGGTCCCTACGCAGTGTTCACTGCTCCCTACTCCCTTAGCACGGTATATCCGTTGAAGTGGACTTCGCTGACAATAATCGCTCATTTGGAATGCCCTGGAACGTCATCAAAGCAAATCAACGGCAGGGTCACGCATTTTATGATATAACATAAATAAATATTGTAATTTATTTTACTTTAAGATTTAAATACATATAAAATACATATAAACTTATGTATATAATAAATATAGTCAAAATGTATATGTTTAGACCGTTAATAGATTGTAGTGGTCTTATCTCGCACACTTTCTTTACAAAACGCAGCCTATATTTAGGGTTACCACTTTTAATACCCAAAAATAAGGGACGCATTCGGGGGGGGGGGGGGGTGCTGGTGGGGTCATCTCAAAAATGCTGCAGTAAAAAGGTTTTATATGAGTTGTGCATATAATATGGGACGTCCTGAATAAGAACTGATCATTGTTTTTTTTCTACTTTTTAGAAATGGGGTCTATATACCCCGTTAAAATGTAATCATGTCCCATATCTCAAAAATGCTGCAGTAAAAAGGTTTCATATGAGTTTTGCATATAATATGGGCCGTCCTGAATAAGAACTGATCATTGTTTTTTTTCTACTTTTTAGAAATGGGGTCTATATACCCCGTTAAAATGTAATCATGTCCCATATCTCAAAAATGCTGCAGTAAAAAGGTTTCATATGAGTTTTGCATATAATATGGGCCGTCCTGAATAAGAACTGATCATTGTTTTTTTTTTCTACTTATTAGACTCTAAAGTCTAATAATGTCCCATTTCTCAGAAAAGAACCGTCAAGTACACCAATAAATAAAACGGATATTAAAGCAGAAATGCAAATAAATAAGTAAAAATTCACGAGCATTTTGTAGTATTATCTCTCAGCCCTGGGCGTCTAAATAAAATGCGCTCTGCAAGCGCGTTCTCTGTGTTGTTCCTGAAACTACCGTAGTCACTGTAATATGCGCGCACACTTAAAATCAATCGCGGCTGGCTTGACCGTGTTTTTCTGAACCGCGGCTGGCTTTACCGCAGTGATTATTTGCATGAGACGCTGCTTTAAAAAAATTATAAAAAATACGGGACAAAACCCGTCCCGTATTGATTCAAAACGGGACGCGCAATTTCATTCTCAAATACGGGACGATTCCGTATTTTAAGGGACGGGTGGCAACCCTACCTATATTTAAGTATCTTGTGGTAATGTTAAATAAAACAAAATAAAACATGATAGAGCCTCACCTTGCCGGTTTTACTTTCATTCATACAATACAATATGCAAATGTAACATGAATCACCATAACCATTCAGAAACACTCTAATTTGTATAATAATAACAACATTTATTGCAACCGCTCCATTGCAGAGCCTTTAAAAAACTTTAAAGGCTCTGCTCCATCGTTTGTTCTAACTGGTGACGCGGTGCGCAATGACAGTTGGGTAATTTTCCCCGTCCACTTCCTGTGAAGTGAAGTACTGATGTTCCCTTATTCCCTATGCCGTTCGCAGTGCCCTTCGAACTGAACATGTTCGCTCCCTTCGGTTTGGAATCTCACTTAAGATGGCGGAATACCCTGTGAAGTCCACTTCGCAGTCCACTTACGGTCGAATGGAACGCACCTTGTGTCTGTGATCCTAAATGTGCAGGAAAGAGGAAACATACTCGAATAATAAATCATGACAGTAGTATTCAGAATTTTATTCTTGGTGAATTACAAATTGAAATGTATATAAAGACATTAGAAAAATGTGTTACAAATATTTACAAATTGTAATATTTTTAATTTTATTTACATATTTATGTATTGTTAATTATATTTTTCCTAATTTATTTATTCATTCATGTATTTATGACAACATCTATGTCCACAAGTGTTTCTTTCCAAGTTTATTTAACATTTACTACTTCGTATTTGTTTATGCATTATGTTGACGTTTATTTATTCCCAGATTTATTTACTATGACATTTATTTATTTAGATCTTAGTCAGCAAGGAAGAAGCTCTGAGGCCACAGTAGCACCTTGTGTGTGTCACGACCACACACACACAAGGAGAGGGTAAGTAGCTTTCAAGGTGTTTATTTACAGACGTGCACACTTCAAACAGGTGAATAGAGACTTCGGTATCCGAGTCATCAAACACGGTCCGATCAGGTAAACACAAGTTCATAGGCAATCGCCAGCAAGAGTAAAGTCACTTCCCTTAAAGTGGTGAATATATGCTTCACAGGTTGATCCAGTAGAGATCCGAGTGGAGCACAGGAGAAACGAGAGACGGAGGAGAAGATCCAAGGAGAGGTGTCCATGTAACTTTGATTCCAGCCGGTGAGTGAATGACTGAGGTGAGTATATATGGGAAGTGGTGATTGCGGTTCCAGGTGTGGGTGATTAGAACTCTGGAGATGGTTCACGGGTGTGGTGCAGTGATGATTGGCTGGTTGGTGATGGGTCACGGTGATTGGGGCTGAAGGAACGTGCTGAAGGTGTGACATTACCCCCTCCTCCACGGGTGACTCCTGGCACCCGCGAGCGGCGACGGGGACGACCTCGGCCTCGGGGAGCTGGGCGTTTCGGGTGTTGTTGGTGGAACCCTTCGAGGAGAGCAGGGTCCAAGATGTCATCACGGGGTACCCACGATCTCTCCTCGGGTCCGAACCCCTCCCAGTCCACGAGGTACTGAAGTTGGCCGTTCCGCCGCCGGGAGTCTAGGATCTCTTGGACCTGGTAGACGTCGTCCCCGAGGACTTCAGGTTGGTCTGGAGGAGGAGGTGGTTCCGGTTCTGCTGAGGAAGGGAACAGAGGATCAGTGTGACGTTTTAGTAGGGAGACGTGAAACGAGGGAGAGATCCGATAACGTGGAGGTAAGTTCAGCCGGTAGGTGACGGGATTAATTTGTGAGTGGATGGTGAACGGCCCTATGTAGCGGGGACTCAGCTTCTTACAGGGCAGCCGGAGGCGGATGTCCCGGGTAGAGAGCCATACCTGGTCACCAGGAAGATAAACAGGATTTGGTAACCTCTGGCGGTTAGCGTGCTCGGTGTGCCTCCGAACTGCCCGTTGGAGATGGACATGGGCTGAGTCCCACACCCTCTCGCTCTCCCGGAACCAGTGATCTACCGCGGGCACTTCGGAGGGTTCTCCGGTCCATGGGAACAGTGCAGGTTGGTAGCCTAGGACACATTGAAATGGGGTTAAACCAGTAGATGTCTGACGGAGGGAATTTTGTGCATACTCAGCCCACGGTAGATACTGGCTCCAGGTATCCTGATGTTGGGAGCAGTACGCCCGGAGGTAACGGGAGATCTCCTGTATCTTCCGTTCGGTCTGCCCGTTTGTTTGAGGGTGGTATCCGGATGACAAGCTGACTGAAGTGCCCAGCAGTTGGAAGAACGCCCGCCAGACCCTGGAGATGAACTGAGGCCCTCTGTCGGATACGATATCCTCAGGAAGTCCGAAGTTCCGGAATACATGCTGGAACACTGCTTCAGCTGTTTCTAGAGCTGTGGGTAGACCTTTGAGAGGGATTAGCTTACAGGCTTTAGAGAAACGATCAACAACCACAAGAATTGTTGTGTACCCTCGAGAGGGAGGTAGATCCGTGGCAAAATCCACTCCTAGATGGGTCCAGGGTCGGCGGGGAATGGGCAATGGTTGTAGCTTACCTTCAGGTAAACGACGGGGCGTAGTGTTGATGGCGCAGACCGAGCACCCCCGGACGTACCGATCCACGTCCCTGGTCATGTTGGGCCACCAATACTTCTGTTGGAGGAGCGAGAGGGTTCGCCTACTGCCAGGGTGTCCTGAGCCAGGAGACGTGTGCGTACTATCCAGTAACGGCAGCCGGTGATCGTGAGGGACATAGGTACGGCCTGGAGGAAGTTCCGGAGGTGCAGGTTCCTCGAGGGTGGCGGTACGGATGTCCTCATCAAGTTGCCATTGAATAGGTGCTAGAAAGACAGATGGAGGTAGAACAGGGTCAGGAGTGTCCAGAGTAGGATCAGGTGAGTACATACGGGATAATGCGTCGGCCTTGATGTTCTTGTGCCCGGGTTGATAGGTGATTTGGAAGTTGAAGCGTGCAAAGAATAGTGACCAGCGGGCTTGGCGTGCATTGAGTCTCTTGGCTTGCTGGAGGTACTGGAGGTTTTTGTGATCGGTTATTACGGTGAAAGGATATTGGGCTCCCTCTAACCAGTGCCGCCACTCTTCGAGGGCCAACTTAATGGCCAGCAACTCACGATCACCTATACCGTAGTTCCGTTCAGCTGGGGTGAGTTTCTTAGAGTAGTACGCACACGGATGGAGGGATTGGGGCTCATCAGACCATTGTGATAGCACGGCTCCGATGCCTGCGTCTGCCGCATCCACTTCCACTATGAAGGGTTTCGATGGGTCAGGATGTTGGAGTATGGGCGCCGATGTGAACATGAGCTTAAGGTGGTCGAAGGCTTGTTGAGCTTCAGGGGTCCATTGAAGTACCTTACGTCCTCCTTTCAGAAGAGAAGTGAGAGGTGCTGAGAGGAGACTATAGTTCTTAATAAAGCGGCGGTAAAAGTTAGCGAAGCCCAAGAAGCGTTGGAGTTCTTTGACCGATTTGGGTTCCACCCAGGTGGTTACGGCATCTACCTTACCGGACTCCATACGAACTCCCTCCGCAGAGATCACGTATCCGAGGAAGGAGACGGTGGGCTGATGGAATTCACATTTCTCTTGTTTCAGGTAGAGTTGGTATTTGCGGAGACGTTGAAGGACCTGGCGAACATGGTCGTGGTGTTCTTCTAGATTTCGCGAGTAGATCAGGATATCATCAATGTAGATGATGGTGAAACGGTGGAGGAAGTCACGGAAGATTTCATTCATGAAGTTTTGAAATATGGATGGACTGTTGGCCAGGCCGTAGGGCATTACCTGATATTCATAGTGTCCAGTCGGGGTAATGAAGGCGGTTTTCCACTCGTCCCCTTCTCGGATACGGATCAGGTTGTAGGCACTGCGGAGGTCGAGCTTGGTAAAGATGCGGGCCTCTCGTAACTCCTCTAGAGCCGCTGGAACTAGTGGAAGTGGATAGGCAAACTTTACCGTCGCTTCGTTCAGCACTCGATAGTCTATGCAGGGCCGGAGGCCTCCATCCTTCTTCGGGACAAAGAAGAAACTGGACGCTGCAGGGGACGTGGAAGGTCTGATGAACCCTTGGTGGAGTGCCTCCTGGATGTAGTCATTCATGGCCTCCTGCTCAGGACGTGAAAGAGGATAGATCCTTCCATGGGGTAGTTTTGAATCTGGCAGTAGGTCGATACTACAGTCCCAGGGCCGGTGAGGTGGTAGCTGTGTGGCTCGTTCTTTGCTGAAGACATCTGAGAAGGATTGGTAGATGGTGGGAATGGTGACTGTAGAATGGATGTTGGGACTTTCGATGGTGGTTGCATTGAGGGAAACAGCAGGACGAAGTTGTCGTGAAGCAGACGAGGGAGGACGGTACCCGTGGTTTTGGCATCCTGCACTCCAGCCTAGGATTTCTCCTGTGCTCCAGTCGATGTGAGGCTGATGTTCTGCTAGCCACGGTCTGCCCAGGATGACGTCCACATTGGCTCGGGGAAGTACGAGAAGGGTTAATTTCTCACGATGGTCGTGTGGGGAAATTATTATTACCTCTCTGGTGCGTCGGGTGATTTTACCGTCGCCCAATGGTGAGTTCTGAATGGTCATGATGCGATATCTGATTTCATTTTTAACGGTGGGAATTTGATGCTTGGTAATGAAATGGGAGGAGATAAAGTTGCCAGCCGCTCCAGAATCCACAAGAACATGTATAGGGAAAGTACGAGAGTTCACAGTTAGGCTTGCAGTAAGACGGGGTAAGTGTGATATTGCAGGAGAAATGGCTACTGTACTCACCATTGGACGAGGTGGTCGAACTGGGCAGACGTGGATGAGATGGGAAGCTTCACCGCAATACAGGCACAGACGGTTCTCAATACGACGTTTCCGTTCTGCAGGATCCAGATGATAAGAGTCGGTGATCATGGGTTCCTCACAGTCTCGTTGAGGTGATGGAGCTCTGCATGGGAGAGAACTAGCCACAGACAATGTAGAGGGACAGGCAGAGAGATGCTGCGAGACACTAGTGGCTTTCTTGATAAAAGTCTCTAGCGGTACACTATCCTCATAGATTACCATGTGTTTGCGAATCTGTGGTTTGAGCCCCTTACGATATGCTGCTAGGAGAGCAATCTGATTCCAACCACTATGGGCTGCTAGAGAGCGGAAGCGCAAGGTGTACTCATGTATGCTGGTTGTACCTTGACGCAGAGTGATGAGTTCATCGTGCACTGATAGGGGTGTGAGAGCGGCTCCGAAAACTTCCTTGAAGTGTGAGGTGAATGCATGGTGTGAGGCCAGCGCTGGACTCCGCGATTCCCAGAGCGCATTGGCCCATTGAAGTGCCGGTCCCGTGAGAAGTGAAACCAGGAAGGAGATTTTGGAGATTTCGTTAGGGAAATGGTGAGCATTCGCTTCAATGTAAAGAGAGCTTTGAAGGAGGAAACCATCACATCCGCTTGGGTCGCCGGAATAATTCAGGGGGCGAGAGAAGGGTGTGTTGGAGATCGTCGTAGTGTTAGCTCTGGTTGCAAGGGGAACAGTCTGCAGAGATTGACGGAGGGCATTCACCATTTCGGCGAATGGATCGGGAGAAGCAGTGGCTGATGACGTTGCCGTTTCCATGAGCGAGCTGTAGTAATTCCTTTTTTCGGGGCTGGAATCCTGTCACGACCACACACACACAAGGAGAGGGTAAGTAGCTTTCAAGGTGTTTATTTACAGACGTGCACACTTCAAACAGGTGAATAGAGACTTCGGTATCCGAGTCATCAAACACGGTCCGATCAGGTAAACACAAGTTCATAGGCAATCGCCAGCAAGAGTAAAGTCACTTCCCTTAAAGTGGTGAATATATGCTTCACAGGTTGATCCAGTAGAGATCCGAGTGGAGCACAGGAGAAACGAGAGACGGAGGAGAAGATCCAAGGAGAGGTGTCCATGTAACTTTGATTCCAGCCGGTGAGTGAATGACTGAGGTGAGTATATATGGGAAGTGGTGATTGCGGTTCCAGGTGTGGGTGATTAGAACTCTGGAGATGGTTCACGGGTGTGGTGCAGTGATGATTGGCTGGTTGGTGATGGGTCACGGTGATTGGGGCTGAAGGAACGTGCTGAAGGTGTGACAGTGTGTGACCAACCAAAAAACAATTGCTTTTTTGTATCAAAAGCACCAAGATGGTGGCTGTGTAGTCTCTCACAAACTTTTCAAACTGAGTGAGTGATGCAGCAGCAGCAAATTAGGTAAGTAAATAAGTATTAAGATTGATGTATTGATTCATAAAAATAGTATTGTCTGTATGGTTTATTTCTCTATGCATTGTTTTCTGGTGGCAGTCGTTAAAATATATATTCACGCCATCATAATCTATATGCGATTTAATGAGCTCGAAGATAGACCGCGACTAAATAATTAAAACTTTTGGAAGAACTGTGACATCCATGTTGTCAGTTTTATGGTAATAATGCAACCTTTCCCTGAGCTTTGGGGAATATATATTTTTTCTTAGCCTATACTTTCAGATGGGTTCTATGTAATACTGTAAACTTTTAAATTAATGTGTTTGTCACTTGATTTTTACTTCTTTATTTAATGTCAATTAACTGTAACTGAGGTCAGCTCACACAGTTTTAAGAATATAAATTTGTAATTTAGAATTGATAATTCATTATTAATATTGTATTGACTGTCTATAATATACTAATATAATTAAATGTTTAAGGTCTGAATAGCAGAATAACACAAAAAGGACAAAAAGCATCTCTTTAGCATAATTAACATTAACAATTAGCATAATAATTAATTATCTTTATTATATTTTTAATGAAATATGAACTGTACTAAAAACCTGAAGCAAACTACTGACACCACCTCTAGAAGTAGTCTGAGTGTGTTTGGACTTTGGATCTTTCTTGTAAAATTCAACTGAATTGATATCAAACACACTGGAATGAAGCAATTCTGTGTATACAAACACTATGGTGCAGCATATTACACATGTATACATTTGCAAATGTTCAGCAAACCGTTCTGTGTTTTTAAAGTACTATATCCTAATTTCTGCAGGTAGAGGAAATGGAAAATATTTCTAAGCGATGCAGGCTTAGCCCTGTACATGATGCAGAGAGCCACATAGAATCAAAAACTAACAAGCCATACCTTGAGCGGTGGTTCATTAACAAGTTCAAAGGTACGGTACTCCATACACTGGACTGACTAAGTGTTGTAGCGTTTTGTAATGTCTCATAGTTTTGTGCACATTCAGTTAGACTTGTCATCATCTCTCTAGGCTGGTCCCTGGACCATTCAGTCAAACTGGTGTGATTTGAAAGTTATGTACTGGACATTATTAACTACTTTAATCAAATCTGCTTTCCTGCCTTTTTACAGCCAAAGACTGTCTTGCACAATCACTACTGTTCTATGCTAACAAAATAATGTTTGTTTCTGACATTTAAATAACCACATATAGTTACAAAAAAAATATTTGTACACAGTGATGAATGTTGTGTGAATGTTAAAATGCAGACAAAAAAAGACAATGAGGTGGCTCTTAAGGCCCATTCACATCAAGGAAGATAACTATAAGTAATAGAGCAATAGAGTTCTTAAAATAGTTCTCAATATTAAAGAATAGCAGAGTCCACACCACAGCTATAACGATAACAGCACAGAGAAACGATATCGTTAGAATTACTTTCAAAACGATTTTTTTTCCAGCTGATGAATGATACAAACACCAACCCAATCAGATTCAGTCCTGCTATAATGAGCTGGAGAATTTAAAGAGGCAAACAAGTGTGCGCTTAGAAAAACAGACAATATTGTTTGCTGGTGTAGATGTCTTTATAGTTGTTTTTATAGTTATCACTCTTGCTGTGAACAGGGTTTTAATCTATTCTTTCATCCATTAGGACAAGGAGTATTTACAAAAGAGTTTATTCAGAAAGAGGATTTTGTGCTGGAGTATCGTGGGAAACTGCTTACACAGGAACAGGGAGATGCAACAGGAAAACAGTGTAAGGAATCCTCAAAAAGCCTTTCTTTTTGATTTCCAATGGAGAGGACAAATGTGGTGGTCATTATTCTTTATCACTGACTGTAACACATTGAAAATGCATTCTCATATGGAAGTGGAGTAATGATAAAAGTCACGATATTTAGGCTAAATTTATTTAGGTTTTTTTTCATCCAGATTTGCGGTTTGTCGTGTTATTTCTTTGATTCATATAAAAATACACTTTATTGCAGCATGGGTGCATCTGAAGAGGATGGCAGCCGGCAGAAACAAAAAAATGCACATTTAAGATGAATTAAGTTCTGCAAAAGTGTTCGCTTTTGCACATTTACGTACATTTAGCTTGTTGTGTTTGTAAAGAAATAGAATGTAGTTTATATTTAGTTCAGTTCTTTGAAATGCTTGTACAACAACACACGTACATACAACTAATGAACCAGCATAGGACAGCAAACACTGGGAGACTATATAGGGCAGGTAATGAGGGAGACACAGGTGGAACCACTGAAACAATAAGAAGGTAACAAGATGGACCGGTCAGACAACAGACAGGAGAAAGCACATGGCAACAAACAAACACACTACAAGCCATGTGCTCACACATAAACACAGTGTCCTCTGGTGACCATCCTTGGTACACCAGCTGAAGACTGTGACAGACAAGTGTTTCTAAAAAGAAACTGTTGTTGTGGTGTATGTGTTCTTTGAAAGCTTTTGTGGTGTTGGTCCTTTATAAGTACGGCAGTGTGTTTCTAAAGAAATAGACTGTACCTGATTCATATGCTGAATTCTGTTAAAAGGCTTACTATTACAGCAACAGTTCGGTAATGTCGTCAAAGTCCTGTTGTCTGCAACATTTGTTTCTTCCATTTTGTCTTTTGTTTGGTCGGTTTCTGTTGTATTTGTGTTGCTGGTGGAGTATTTTGTTTCTGGGCTTTGTATTGTGGAACAGCTGGTGAGGTTTGAAGATTCATGTAGTTTTTCTGCTGCTGAACAGTCTGATGTTTTCTCTCTTTTTGTGGTCTTTAGGGAGTGTGCTTTTTTTTTGTTAATTGTGGAACAGGTGGTGGGACAACAGTGGGGTTTGAAAGTTGATGTAGTTCTTTTAGTGCCAGACAGTCTGCTGTTGTTTCTTGTTTCTGTGGTTTTTGTGGACTCTGGCCCAGATGGTGGGGAAACATCAAAATGATAACTGGTAACTGGTTGCAGTATAGCTCTTTATCACTGTAAAAGTCTTTGTCAGGTTTTTGTTTCTGGTCTGTCTCGTTTACTTTAGAAAGGGAGGTGATCTGGTTTTCCGAGGTGTATTGAAGTGTTAAAGCTCCTGCAGTAAGGAGAAATTATTAAATTTCTTGACAATCCATTAGGTCAAGTTTGCATTCACATCTAATGAATGTGGAGAGAAGTGAGTTGAAGATTGATAGAGCAAGTTCTTTTTTTCCTAACATGAATGTCAGTGCCGTTGCATTTTGTGAGATCGCTTGATACTTTCCTTTGGATTTTCCAAGTCTGACATCTGTGATATGAATCTTTTGGGGACAAGTTCTGTTGAGGTGTGTGGCACTTTGGACAGAGTTTCATAACACTTCAACTGTTGCGGTCAGGTGGTTTAGTGAGACAGTATGATGTTGTTTGGTGCTATATGTTAAGGTTTCGTGCAGGACTGACGAGACAAAGGTACAATAAACACTAATATTTAATATAATCTTCAGATGAATAAGCAGGAACACAGATAAACTTCCTCACACGAGTACAACGTTTAACATAAGCAAAGACCGACAGTGAACTCAAGACAAAGACAGACTTTTAAAGGGGAACTAATGATTAAACACAGGTGACACAGATGACTAATGATACAAGGACAGGTGCTAGAAATAATGATGACGAGGGCTAAACCAAATGACACAGATCAACGGGGGGGGGAAGACAAATGGGATAAACCAAAGACATAAACTGACAGAACTGTGACATTACGCCCCCCTCCGAATAGGCGCGTCCTCGCGCCGTAGACAGAATAAACAAAAATGGACAAGAGGGGCAAGAAAACAAAACAACAGAGTCACTGGAGGAGGCTTCGGCGGAGGACGCGATACCAGGAGGGGGACCAAAAGAAAAGTCCAGGTGGCAGAACAGACAGTCCAGAGGGGCGACGACGGAGGGAGGAGCCAGGGAGGACATGGGTAGGGCTTAAGGCAGGAGGAACAGACCCAGACCGCAGCCATGATGACGGCCCACTGTGGAGCCGACGGAGGGAGGAACCATGGTGGAAGAAGGGATGCCGACTCCATGGGGCTGACCGACAGAGGCGAAGCAGGTGGCGGAGGAGCCCGAGGCGGAGACGGAGAGCCGATGATCCGGGGTGATGCCGAGGATCTGGAGGGCCAAGGTGGAATAGGCTCTGGCGCCCGAGGCGGAGGCGGAGTCCCGGAGATCCGCGGCGGAGCCGGAGCGACAGAGGATGGAGGCTGTGCCCGCAGGAAGGAGGAGTCCCAAGGAGCCGGTGGGACGGCGCGACGAGGCACAGCCGGAGGAGCAGAGTCCTGAGGAGCCGATGGGGTGACGACTGACCAGGGCGGAGCCGGAAAGACGGTGGAGCTGGTGGATCGATGGGCGACGGTGAAGAGGAGGGCGTCGAGAGCCGAGGTGGAACCGCGGGGTCGAAGGGCCGAGGCGGAGTCCTGGACTCAGAGGCTGGAGGCGGAGCTGAGGGATCCTCCAGCCGAGACGCCGATGGAAACTGGCAGCCCCGCGGCGAGCCCACTGCACAGGTGGTGGGCTGAGGGTGAGCTGAGGGGCTGTCAGGGGACAGCGGCGGCCAGACGAACATGGCATCGGATGACAGAGGGTGGGTGGGTGGGAATTCTGGGCAGACAGGACAGACGGATATTTCTGTATTGAAGTCTATCAAGTTATCAGAGTTATCTCGCACCTGGTCCGATGGGTCCGGCTCTGGCTCTGTCGCTCTCGGCTCTGGCTCTCCATCGTCGGTGGGCTCGGGCTGCAACTCCGCATGTCGGGGTGATGTTTGTCTGGGTTCTGGGTCGTGAGTGGGGCTGACGTCCTCCTCGACGACGCTGACAGTCCAGGAAGATTGGCAGGACGCCAGCACCCACTCGATGAAATCCGGCAGGCTCTCTTAAGGACCCTCCCCGGATAGCATCGCCTTGGTGGCAGAGTTCAGTCCTAGGCAGTAGTGGACGCATAGGCTGCTATCCGGGAAGTGTGACTGGTTAGCCAGGAAGAGAAACTCACGTGTGTGGTCCTCAAGAGAGCGTTCCCCCTGCCTCAGGAGGATCAGGAGAACAGTATGGTCCATGAAGAATGATGAAAACCAAAAAACAAAACACTGAGGCTGACAAAACGAAAAAATAAACGTAGGGGAAGGTGCCGGTCAAACTGTTTCGGTCGGTCTTTCTGTTAAGGTTTCGTGCAGGACTGACGAGACACGAGACGAAGGTACAATAAACACTAATATTTAATATAATCTTCAGATGAATAAGCAGGAACAGGCAGGAACACAGATAAACTTCCTCACACGAGTACAACGTTTAACATAAGAAAAGACCGACAGTGAACTCAAGACAAAGACAGACTTTTAAAGGGGAACTAATGATTAAACACAGGTGACACAGATGACTAATGATACAAGGACAGGTGCTAGAAATAATGATGACGAGGGCTAAACCAAATGACACAGATCAACGGGGGGAAGACAAATGGGATAAACCAAAGACATAAACTGACAGAATTGTGACATATAGACAATATAGGTGTCTTCAAAGGTTCAATAGTGGTTTTCCTTGTTGTAATTGAAAAGAGGTTTCCATTGTAGTTTCTTGTTGACAGATTGGTGAAAGTGTAAAACTCATTGTTTGTTACAGATTCCATGTAGCTGTCTCAGAGAGTATATTCGATTCAGAGAGACTTCGATCTTCTGTTTTGTTTTCCATGGAGGACTAGGCCCCATGTCTCGCGTATCTTTTGTCTGATATATTTGATCAGTATACATGCAAAGGGCTTGAACTGTAGTTTTTCCTGGCTTCATTTCTTTGACTTTCTGGTTTAGAATTAAAAAAAATATGATTACACAGTCAGTTTTTCTAAGCTCAGGTACACTTGTTTCTGTGTCTGGAGTGGGGTCAAGAATAACGCTACCATCACTATCATTGGAGCACCGGTGCACTTTCTAAAAAAATAATCAGAAAAATACACTAATTCACATTTTTAACTATACATTAGATTAGTAAAGAGTAAATGAAATAGCTACACTAATATTCTCTTTTCTCCTCTTACCAATTTTGATCCACACTGATTTTACCCTTAGTAAATGATAAGTCCTCCTCTCCAACATCTGCAAAAATAACCTTGTCTTGAATACTTGGTGCAATAGTTTTCATTTCTTCAAATGTGCTGAAGACATCAACTGAAAAAAAATGTGTCGGCATTCACAGATGCTGGCCAATACCCACTTCTTATAAGGCCAGTCATTTCAGGTGTCCACTGTGCCAGACATAATCTGTATAGTAAGTTTGGCAAGTGCAAATCATACTGACCTAAAATTAAAATATAGAACAATATCTGGTTATTTTGTAATGCACAAAGAAACAAGAGTGAATTCAAATATAAAACCATAGCTCCTACCATTTATGCAAACCAAAATGATTGTTCTGCCTGCTGATTCTGTGATGTTTACAGGGTCATAAATGGAGAAGTTCAATAATTTGTGATAAAACAGTAAAAATATTTCCAATTATAATTGTAATAAAAAATAAATAAATAAATAAACATGATATGTATGTTAAAGGATACTTGTTTGTGCCTTGGACATCTGCTAAGGTCAGAATGTCCTGCAGTTTCTGCATCTCACTTATTGCTAACTTTCTTAATTACAGTAAGTTTTCATCTTACCAACTAGGAGCAGTTTGATTGGGTTACAGTGGGAACCTTCTCAGCCAACTCAAAAGAAGTAGTATGCTCAAATTAGGAAAAAAAAAATAGATAGAAAGTTTCTTGTTTTACTGCCCTGGCTGAGGTAAGGAGGTTCTCACCCAATATTTGACAGTACAAGGCCCCATCCATCGTTTCTTTGATGCGGTGCAGTTGTCCTGTCCCCTTAGCAGAAAAACACCACCAAAGCTTAATGTTTCGACCTCCATGCTTGTCGGTGGTGATGGTGTTCTTGGGGTCATATGCAACATTCATGGCCTGTACATGGCTTTTGTGTCAGCAGAATAGATGATATATAATATATTTGTTTCCATCAGTGTATCTTAGGCTTCTACTCCAGTCTAAGCCCTTTAAGACAGTGCTCTTAATCTCAGCTCATGACCTCATTTGGGAAATAACAGGCTGGGATATTTTTAAGGCAGTATTTCCTGATTCAGAGCATGTAAAAACATTCACCTGTGGCAGAGATAAAATGGCATATATAGCCAGGTTTGGTATTGCACCGTTTAGCAAAAGACAGCTGACCACAAAAATTAATGACAAATCGTATGTCGTTATGTTTGAAGATGATATTTTGGATAGAGAAATTGAGAGAAGGGCTTCTAAGCTACAAAAATATACTGAGATGTATCAGTCTTTATGTTACAGATTTCGTTGAATAAACACTGACATGTTAAAACTGTTGAATGGCTGTTTATTTTGCTGTGCAAAACTGGTTTTCATTTTTCTCTGTTTGTCTTAAAAAAGTCTTAAATATGATTTTACAGCAACCCTGATGCTAACATTTCAAATGTTTTGCTTAATTTTAAAGGTGTGTTTAAGTAATTTGTTTGATTACATGCTCTCACTGACAAACCTCTGTCCCACTGTGGACAGAATGCCCGAAAGTGAAAGACAGAGAGATCATTGTTTGCAGTTGCCTTCATAGAAGTCCTCATTAGAACACTGAAGCTGTTGTCTAGCTGACTTGTTTTCCTTTGATAACGTAAGAGGTTTAAAGTATTTATTAGCCATCTATATAATTTTATTCATATTGATAAAATGTTGTTGTTTTGGTTAATGTCTTGAAAATTATGCTTTTATTAGCTGTTCATATTTATTTCCAATACCATGGAGTTATTTAGTTCCTGATTGACAGCAAGGGAAGTAATCTGGGACAAAGATGAAATTGCTCAAACTGACGTCATAACAGTCATATCTGTCCAAACC
This sequence comes from Garra rufa, assembly GCF_049309525.1. NCBI lineage: Eukaryota > Metazoa > Chordata > Actinopteri > Cypriniformes > Cyprinidae > Garra > Garra rufa. Next base: position 44,302,304 of record NC_133364.1, on the reverse strand, counting down.
TTTTGTTGGCTTTGAGGCCTCTGCCATTTTGGACCAGCTTGGTTGGATCCGCTCAGTGACCGAGACGTTCAGAATGAAGGTAATCCAGGCCTGATCTCCATCTTTTCTTTCTTTTGTCATTGGCTGATCACAAGCCTATAGTAGTATGCTTGATATTCTTTTTCTTTTTGCTTTGTTTGTCTATTTTGGTCTAAGGGTCAAAGAGTAGTACAATTTTCTTCCCCAAGAGCAATTCTACTGGGCTGACCTGACCCCTGTACAGGAGGTAGGAGCAGCTCAAAAACACATTAGTGCAAACAACAGGTCCTCTTGTTTTAGTATGCACTTTCCAGTCTGAAATGGCAACACTTTAAGCATATTCTGCCATCCTGTTGTTACAATTTTTTTCACAATTTTGTTTGGAACTGCTCATCCTTTTGTGTTTCCTTTGGTGTCTGTGTCAGCTTCCACTGTGACACCAGCGGACAGCCAATAATTGCGTTCAGATGGCAACTCACCTCTGCTGTCATGAAGTCCTCTGTGGTGTTCAGCGGGCTGCAGGTGTCACGTCCACACACAAAAGGAGAGGGTGAGTATCTTTCGTGTTATTTATTGACAATGGTGCACAGTTCAAACATGTGAAGACAGGTGAGTATGGGTCTCGGTAGCCGAGTCTTCAAACACAACACAACACAAAAGTCACTTCCCTTAAGGCGGTTAATGTGTTTCACAGGATAACACAGAAGCAGTCCACGAGGAGCACAGGAGAGACAACAGGAAGAGGTGAAGATCCACGGAGAGGTGTCCATGTAACTTTGATTCCAGCCGGTGAGTGAATGGCAGAGGTGAGTATATAAAGGGAGTGGTGATTGCTGGTGCAGGTGACGGTGATTAGAACTCTGGTGATGGTTCACGGGCGTGGTGCAGTGGGGATTGGCTGATTGATGAAGGATCGCAGTGATTGGGACTGAGGGAACGTGCTGAGGGTGTGACATTATCCCGGTAGGCGCGTCTCGCGCCGTGATGGAAACACCAGGGAGGGGGGGCGGGCGCCCTGGAGGCCGTTCCGGGGCAGGACCTTGCTGGGTTGGGAAGGCCTCCAGGGCGGAACAGGAAGCCATGGCGGGTCAGGCGGCCACGGCCGGATAGGCCATTCGGGTGGCCATGGCGGGTCAGGCGGCCACGGCCGGACAGGCAGTTCAGGTGGTCATGGCTGGGCAGCCCCCGTGGCCTTGGCCTCAGTCCTCGGCCCGGCCACGTTGGCCAGGAGTATATGGCGCCCCCCCAAAATTTTCTTTGGGGAATTCAGGGGTTTGGAGGGACCGTTTGGCAGAGTGGGCTCTGAAAGGCTGGACAGGACCAGCGGAGGCTCTGGAAGGCTGGGCTGGGCCAGCGGAGGCTCTGGATGGTTGGACGGGACCAGCTGGGGCTCTGGATGGCTGAACGGGAACAGCTGAGGCTCTGGATCGCTGGACGGGACCTGCTGAGGCTCTGGATGGCTGGACGGGACCAGCTGAGGCTCTGGACGGCTGGACGGGACCAGCGAAGGCTCTGGAAGGCTGGATTGCACCAGCGGAGACTCTGGAGGACTGGACGTAACCAGCGAAGGCTCTGGAAGGCTGGATTGCACCAGCGGAGGCTCTGGAGGACTGGACGTAACCAGTGAAGGTTCAGGACGGCTGGATTGCACCAGCGGAGGCTCTGGAGGACTGGACGTAACCAGTGAAGGTTCAGGACGGCTGGACGGAACCAGCGAAGGCTCTGGAAGGCTGGATTGCACCAGCGGAGGCTCTGGACGGCGCTCTTGAGGAGCGGGCTCTGGACGGCGCTCTTGAGGAGCGGGCTCTGGACGGCGCTCTGGAGGCGCGGACACTGGAGGGCGCTCTGGAGGCGCGGACACTGGAGGGCGCTCTGGAGGCGGAACCAGCGAAGACTCTGGAAGGCTGGATGAGACTGGCGTGGCAGCCATCTTGTGAGCTGGCGTGGCGGCCCGTACTGACCTCAATGGTGGGTCTAGCACGCTGGCCATCAAGATTGGCCATGATGTTGGAGGGCTGGCCGCGAGCTCCGGGCTGGCGAGGAGGGAGGAGCTATTGGTGAGGTATGTGGGGAGTCCAGGCGAGGAGTGAGCCGGTGAGACGTGCTGGGTTTCGTAGAGGGCTGGATGAGGAAACTTACCATCACTCTTTATTTCTTTAACCTCGATACTAGAGCCATTTATATAAAGAGTGAGGTTGATTAGTTCTGTAAGGGGAATTTTACAGTAAAAACCCAAGGACCAGATATGATGAACAAAAAAAACCAGGAGTCAAAGATTCAATCAATCGAAGTCATGTTTACTGAAGAAAATAGTTTGCAGTTTCATCAGCAGAAGTCAGCTTCAACACTCTCGATGGAGTTCGTAGGCCGCTCTGACTACATGTTCACAACAACAGTAATTATACTCTAACAGAGGTTGTTAATTACGTCCATGCATAGATTAGGAAGATCCTGATTGGTCCAGAACTTAGATAAGTGTGAAATATTCAACACACACATAAAGTCACACACAGAGGTCTTATCTATCGTCAAGGTTGCCTAGCCAGGCAAGACTCTTTATCAGTGTGGCTTGATACACGCACACTTAACAGTTAGCCACTTAGAAAAATAGAACCAAATCAACAGGATTTCACTAATACAAGTCTAAGGGATTTGCATTTGATCAGTTATCAAGAACACATGTCATAGATGTCCCGATCACAGATGTCTTGGTCACAACTGCTCACGTAATCAGGAGGGTCATCCTGACCTCCTGAGGTGTGACCTCGGGTGTCTGAGAAAAGAGAAACTTCAACAAGCACAAATCTCATTCAGAGCACAATTTATTCTAACATCATGTGATTTTCTATTAAGACATCTTTCTAGCCACTACTAATATTACACAACAAATTATATTAGGAGTTAAACACAGATTTATGAGCTAGATCATCTACTAAAAATGTGTAAGAATTAATAAGGATATTAATTTGTAAAAAGGCCATGATGTCTTCCGACTTCCACTCCTTCAATCCCCCGTTTAGACCAATTGTGGAGTCCAATACTCCACGTCCGGTCTACCAGGTGAGGTCACTACGGAAGGCGGAGGTTTTAAGTCATGCTCCCCTGGCGGGTCACAATCGTCTCTTCACCCCATCATGGACAAGCCGGAACCTAAAAATTCCGGTCCCCATGGCAGGGGCTCTCCCACCTTCCACTCACAACAGGGCGTTGACGTTGTCTTTGGTCAATCGTTGATGTAAGCTGTTTGACAGCTTCAGCAGGCACATCTCTCCTTGTACAGGATTCACTGTCCTGCAGACATATTTAAAAACGTACAAGAAACAACAACAAACCATCCTCCAAATAATTAAGACATCTAGTCCTAGATATCCTCCAAGCGCGTACAAAACATACTTTAAAACTTCCACAAACTCCTCTACCGAATCTGTCACGTCCGTAAAAACGTTCCTACTGTAAATGTAACATTCAAGTTAACTTGGTGCTCTCTTTGTCTTAGTTTTTCTGCTAGCAATAATTTCCAAACACAAATTAAACCTATTTAAATGCATCTAGCAGTGACATTATAGACCATTGAAGTGGCGCTAAAGCAGTTACCTTTAAGATGGTCATGTAGTTGTTCCGTTCTAGTAATGGACTTGGTATCTGCGATAAAACATCTACAAAATTTGCTCACTTATAGTCAGCCTTAACAAATGATAATTAACAAACATCCTTATATATAAACATACTAAAATCAATCCCAACTATTGGCCAAAAGCATACTGCACACATTTTTTTCAACTCCAAGAATTATACTTCTTCAATGGAAACAATTCTTTAATTGGTCTGCTGCTTCTCACAACCCCTGTGAGCACGACTGAATATCTTTTCCCTTTAATAACTACACTGGAACTAAAAGTCCTACAGTGCATGTAGTGCATTGTTGGCTGTCATTATCTTAGACACAATTGTCTTTACCTGTCTTATACAAATATAATGCCTCTTAGTTAATTTGGTAATATCTGAAAATTAACTGATTACAAGAATCAAGCTTATTTATTCCATGGAAGCCAAGCTAAATTAATAAGCATTCTCAAGATAGATATCCTATTTTTACAAAAACTATTATTTAGGCTATAATATATAGTGCAAGAAGAGGGATTGTAAATCCACTCATTCATTCCCTATCATGGACCATTTTGGGGTCCAAAACAATGGCGGTCTAAAATAAACAAACCCAACATAAGTAAGACCCAAATTAAGCCATTGTTAAAAATAGAAAAAGAGAAAACATAATCATTATTCCACTTAAACCTAGAATAGTTCATAATTGTTACTTAACAGCCCTTTTATTAAGTTTAGTCCAAATGACATTGTCAGTATCAATGTGTATAACTTTAAATCTAAGACTTGTTATTGCCTTGCATATCATTATATCATGAAATTATTCAGTGATACCCAAATGCCTAATTATTGTAATTTCAATCTTCTCAATTATCATACCATATTACTGTACTCAGATTACAGCATATAATTCAGGACTTTCAGCAAATTCTCAGGGCTTTGTTTAAAGGCAATTTGGTTCTCATTGTCTTGTCAGTTAAAAATGGTTACAGGTCAAGACACCTGCTAACCCTTCGTTCATATTTGTCATTTGGCAATGATCATTATCATTAATTTCTAAAACTGACAGATTTCACAATTCTGTAACCATATAAACAAATCTCTTGCTCAGATGTAAACTGGCAAATATTCTTTCCTCAGTTTCTAAAGCTGTTTTAAAACAGTGCACATTATCAACAGGCCCTGCCAGTGTTGTTGTAATATTAATTTGGTTTGATTTGACAAGTGTTCATAAACTGTTCCAAAGTTCCTATAACAATTTTGTTGTTCATAACATTTATTAAAACTACTTGTCACCAAATTCCTCCATCAGCAGGTTATCCAGCAGATTCAAAATGTTTTGTTAAATTGTCTCTGTTCTACATAAACCAATCCAAAGTATTACATCACCTCAGCCTTGAGACACAGACAGCCTTACAGCTGTGTTTGCGTTTAACCCATATTACACTTAAAATGTATTAATTCCTCCTTTGTTTGCCCACCAGCCTTTCTTACGATAACGTGAGGGTGCTCTCTGGATAATCTGGTTAGTGACTTAGCCAATGTGTCACTGTTTCTTTGCCATCAAGTCTAAAACATTTACCTTTTATCATTCAGATACCAAACAGTTAGCTGTATTTTAATTTAGACCCTCAGTTAAATTTAGACATGGGTTTTTAACCCATTATGGATGGCAATTTCACAAATTCAATTTACCTAAACACTCTGAAACATATTAAACCAGAGAGTGATTCAAATCAGTATTATAAAGGACAAAATAAGTAGTTATTACTCATAACAGACAAAGCCAAATAACCAATCTATATAAAGCTTGTCCATGTTCTGTGTCCTCTTTTCATCATATTCACTTAAGAATTATCAACTTCTGTAAAGTTTCCCATTTCATTTAACCCAACGGTAACGATAAAACCCTCATTCCAGAGGTTATTGGCACAATATACACACAAAAGCAACATAATCGTTCCCCAAATCAACAACAAACAGTTCATATGTGAGGTTACGATTTTGGATTTAAACTATTTTTTTTCCTGCCAGTTTAACATAGTTTTTACCTTGCCTCTTTTCCAGTCTCAATGCTTGTCATGGCTTTGTTTTGGTTGAACTTATTTAGCAGGCTGATAAGAGAGGCAGAATTCCATCCTTGCCTCCACTCAAGCAGTCTCTCTCTCTCCTGCTGTACAAATGATCATTTGACAGCTTTACCAGACATTAACTTTGACTATCATACTAAATTCATTACAATATAACACTTCACTTACCAAAGCTAAAAGTGTTAAAGCTTCTATTTCAAATCTCAATTTAGATTATTTAAAATCAAGTATGCTAGCAGCATTTTTTTATCTCTAAATAGTTTACTTTAAATGCTTAATTTACTTAACCTTCATTATCCAGACTATCCCTTCAATCAGCAAAAGCAGTCTTCATCTTTAGCCACCACCATGTCTTGTAATTATCCTATGCCATGTCTAAGGACCTGCAAGAGTAAAAACTGATATAGACATATTAGTTTATTATCATCTTAGCCTCATTGATTCAGGAATTTATCATAATGCTGAATCCACAAATATTATGCAGTTCTTGTCAGTAAAGCAACCAACTTCATCCTGACATGAATAAAGATATTTTGTTATGTCTTACTAGAGATAATGGCTGCCATCACATGGTCTCAGATGGTTCTTGAAAACCCATTGCCGTTAACTCTTAATAAATAAGCTCCTTTTCCTCAAGGTGTGATGCCCTGGCATGTTTGCATCAGGTTGTAGATGCTTGTCACAATCAAACAATGCGGTTGCTGGTGATCAGGTCTGGAGGAGCGCACATTTTTGAGGCAGATGGCTGTAACTTACAGATCCCCCCTTTAACGATGCTTTAGGCCTATTCAGCATCCGCTCAACTCCGCTACCATCTCAAATATAACACCTCCCTTCTCGGGCAGGTGCCCAGTGGCGGTGACCCCCTGCCTTAGGTTGCCCTCCGCTTGGCCAAAAGAGGATCTTACCCGTCATTGAGAAATCACCTCATTCACACTGGTAACCGCTCTTTCCATTTGGACATCCTCGACAGTTTCCTTCCAGAATCTGGTATTTTCTGCAGCTTAGGAAAGGAGCACTCAAGAACCATGCGAGCCATTGAGACCACCTAGTAGTACTAAAACATTGAGACATGTTAATCAAAGCAATATTTTATCACTAAAATCAATTAGACATCTTCAAATCATCGTGCTAATATTACTCTCAATTAAAATATCAAACCCATCCACTCAGTGTAATGCTCTGCTACTTCTGTATAGCCAGAGCCATCAGGCCCTGTATGATGGTGGAGACTAAAAATAAGACAAACAAGTTATTGGCTGCAATACAAGTTACAATGCAAGTGTTTAACTATTTCAAATCATCACTTCTATTGTTCAAAATTCTATAGATTCTAAATCATTTAACAACTAATTGCTCTCTGACTGCATAACATTTAAAATGTAGAATTTTTGAACTCCCTGTAGCATGTCATTTAACATCTCTGTGTCTATGATTTGCATTGAGACATTGTGCTGTACTATTAATAGCTTATTATCATTTATGACACAAGCTCAGATTACAGCATTTAGCTGACTTTGAATGAGAGAGAGAAAGAACTCTGAGGGATTCAGGACAGATAGCAATGCATGCCATTAATCTTCTACTATAATTTCAATGTGATATCTTTTACTATAGCCCAGCTTAAATTTATATATAAAAAAAAAAAAAAAATGACAAGCACTTTCAAATAAACATCTTCCTTATTGTCCTTTTTTTTTTTTTTTTTTTTTTACTTACTTTGCAACTCACAGTCTAAGTTTTTCCAAAGCTCTGCCTATGGCTTTGGAAATTCGACAATGGTACTTTAAATCTGTCAGGGGTTATCTGACCCAGATATGTTACCTCATGTTATCTAAACTTCTTTAAAATTAACTTTAAACCCCCGTTTATGTTACTTGCTTACAATATTACCAGCTTCTATACAAACATATATTATTCACTAAACATTGGCATATGGCTGTGATGCTGAGTGGCTGAAATTTTCTATTCCACAATAAATTTAGTCTTTTGTCCAAACATCAGTTATTACTAATTTCAACTCAGGACAAGACTCTGTTACTTTTACAGCTTCAGCCACACAGCGCAAGATAAGCAAACTGTTTCACTGCAGTCAAATGCAATCTTATCTTCTGAAAGCAAAACATAAGCTTCAAAGTTTTTCCAAAATGCTAATGCCTAACTGTGTGTCTAGACAGTGTTTTTACTAACCCAGAATTCAGTCCAATACATTGTCAGAGCTTACAACAACTAAATAGGGACTAAAACAGATTTATGATTTCATTCTTTGTCATTTAAAATCTTCTATGTACAAAGAATTAGATTAAATCATTACTCAATTAATTCTGGGATTATTTTTAACAAATAGCCACTCTACACCTCTAAAAATAGGCACATACATTGTATCTGGTTCTTTCTTTGTATGTAGCCAATCAAGTTGTTTTAATTTCCCAATCAGAATCAAAGCCCAGACTGACCATTTCACTTGGGCTGAGAATATCCCTAAGGTTTGAGCTTCATAGCAGAGCTGTTTACAGCATCTGTTCTCTTCTATTTCATTATTTCTATAAGGATTAAGCAAGTTACCTAATTTATCAGCCATATTTCTATTACAAACCAAAAAAACAAAAAACAAAAGAGATGATAGCAGCAAGAGATTGAGGCGGCGATCTTACCAATTCCACTTGACGTCTGCGTGATGAAACTGCAAAGTATATTCCAGAATTTCCATATAGGTCCATTCCAATTAGGAACATACAAACAACAATTTTAGCTCTTTCGGGGTTGTTCCTGATACATCCCAGATCAACCAGTCCTTTCCCTAACATATATTAATATATAGATGTGCACATTTATTGTATTACTATTTCTGTTTTTAACACTACTTTCTGGTTACTCTGTTCCCTAACCAACTGATCTGATCTGATCGCTAAAGCTCGGGGTACCCCTGTCTGTGGTGGTAGGAATGGAGGGTTGGTTGAGCGATTTACGACTAGAACCCCTCTCTAGCGTCTTACATTCTCTCAATATTTCATATATTTAAAACAGACTGCACAGACTGCAGACTGTACATCTCATCTCTACAGCTCTCAGTGCCACAGAATGCACTATCTGGCCTTTACGGCTCTTTAGTGCCACAAAATAGAGAATGCGTTTTGTCCCTACTGGACTGTGCTTTTTATCCCCCAATAGGATGCACCTACTTCTACTACACACCTCTCAATCTAAGTCTACTATTAATATCACAGGTGTGCACTTGTACACCATACCAAACCATATGTAACTTAATGTTACAGGTGTACCTCAATTCATGACACCAGTTTACTAATTCACCAAGTTCACCTAAGTCTGGTGTTCTCTTCAAATCCACGACACCAGTTTACCAATTCAACCAAATTTAACAGTTTACCAATCCAACTAAATTCAACTAAGTCTGGTGTCACCCACTCACGTCTGAGTGAGTCTCTATATCACTCTCCCTTCTCCCACCCCTTCCACCACAGACAATCCCTAACCAGAAATAATTTTACAAATCTTCCTACCTTGTTGATTGATCAGGGATATCACCAAAGAACAATTTGCCCACGCATCCTCCACCATTACTGTAAGGGGAATTTTACAGTAAAAACCCAAGGACCAGATATGATGAACAAAAAAAACCAGGAGTCAAAGATTCAATCAATCGAAGTCATGTTTACTGAAGAAAATAGTTTGCAGTTTCATCAGCAGAAGTCAGCTTCAACACTCTCGATGGAGTTCGTAGGCCGCTCTGACTACATGTTCACAACAACAGTAATTATACTCTAACAGAGGTTGTTAATTACGTCCATGCATAGATTAGGAAGATCCTGATTGGTCCAGAACTTAGATAAGTGTGAAATATTCAACACACACATAAAGTCACACACAGAGGTCTTATCTATCGTCAAGGTTGCCTAGCCAGGCAAGACTCTTTATCAGTGTGGCTTGATACACGCACACTTAACAGTTAGCCACTTAGAAAAATAGAACCAAATCAACAGGATTTCACTAATACAAGTCTAAGGGATTTGCATTTGATCAGTTATCAAGAACACATGTCATAGATGTCCCGATCACAGATGTCTTGGTCACAACTGCTCACGTAATCAGGAGGGTCATCCTGACCTCCTGAGGTGTGACCTCGGGTGTCTGAGAAAAGAGAAACTTCAACAAGCACAAATCTCATTCAGAGCACAATTTATTCTAACATCATGTGATTTTCTATTAAGACATCTTTCTAGCCACTACTAATATTACACAACAAATTATATTAGGAGTTAAACACAGATTTATGAGCTAGATCATCTACTAAAAATGTGTAAGAATTAATAAGGATATTAATTTGTAAAAAGGCCATGATGTCTTCCGACTTCCACTCCTTCAGTTCAATCAAGGAGAAATCACATATGGGGGAGTTGCATCGGATTGTCTCCTCATCCAGTCCCAACTGAAACACAACAGCAAGAGTGACGTCGGGCCAGCTCACCCGATGGGAGAGCTCAAGGAATTCCTCCAAATACTTCTCCAATGTCTGCCCACTTTGCCGTAGCCCCCATAGCCTGTCCTCAGCCTCAGACATCTTTAATAGGTCGGGAGAGGCATCGGTGAATGCTGTGTTCGCCTCCATGAGTGAGCTGAAGGAATTTCTTTTTTTGGGGCTGGAATCCTGTCACGTCCACACACAAAAGGAGAGGGTGAGTATCTTTCGTGTTATTTATTGACAATGGTGCACAGTTCAAACATGTGAAGACAGGTGAGTATGGGTCTCGGTAGCCGAGTCTTCAAACACAACACAACAGGTGAGTTCAAGTTCATCAGTATCGTAGCAAGAGCAAAAGTCACTTCCCTTAAGGCGGTTAATGTGTTTCACAGGATAACACAGAAGCAGTCCACGAGGAGCACAGGAGAGACAACAGGAAGAGGTGAAGATCCACGGAGAGGTGTCCATGTAACTTTGATTCCAGCCGGTGAGTGAATGGCAGAGGTGAGTATATAAAGGGAGTGGTGATTGCTGGTGCAGGTGACGGTGATTAGAACTCTGGTGATGGTTCACGGGCGTGGTGCAGTGGGGATTGGCTGATTGATGAAGGATCGCAGTGATTGGGACTGAGGGAACGTGCTGAGGGTGTGACAGCAGGACAGTGTGAGCCCGTTTCCATGTTGTCACTCTGTAAGGCAATCAAAACTGAAATTTTCTGGCAGGATGAACTGTGACATCTTTACACTTCTGACACCATGTCTAATAGGTTTTCTCAGGGAGGCATTAATCACATAGATTACACTGATGAGCTGTGGACAATATACTGTTTACATTTTCATATGTGACAGAAAGTACAGCAAATCAATTACAGTGGTCTTTTCTGAGTTCAAAGGCACCCAATGTTTTCTTTGTGGTGAAGGAACATAGTAATATTTACAATATTGACAATGAAATCAAAGGACAACATGCTAAACAAATGACTAAAATATACAAATAAGAAATTATCTCATGAGGGCAAATAAAGAATTTATTAAAAACGGAATGAACAAATAAAAAATCAGTCCATACCAGAATATTACAGCGCAATAACAAATACACCAATTCAACACTTCCTCATTCTCCAGGAATAGATGGAATATTTCAAAGGATGCCAGTCTTCAGGTGATAAATCAGCAGGTGCGCCTGTGTATATCCACTTAGGGAGTCATAAATCAAAGAAAGAAACTCATACATGTTTTGGACAACTTGAGGGTCAACAATTTTTTGAGTGAACTGTCCCTTTCAGACAAATGAACAGCTTGTCTTCAATGTGATGCTTCATGTGACTTCAAACCAGATCCACACTGTTGGCAGGTTAAAGGCCAACGGATCATGAGGATTTTGAAGTTTTCTTGTTGAGAGGAACTCTTCCCACACCATTGTCAGGTGGAAGGCTTTTCTTCTCTGTGAATTCTCATGTGGTCTGTAAGGTTTCCTTGTTGATTTAAATCCTTTCCACACTAAGGGCATATCATTTTTTTATAATGTTAAGTTTTATCTCCACTGTGAATTCTCATATGGACATTGAGGTTTCCTTGTTGGCTGAAACTCTTTCCACACTGGTGACAGGTGTAAGGTTTCTCTCCGGTGTCAACTCTCATGTGTCTGTTAAAGGTCCACTGAAGTGCCTTGAAACACGCAGCGTTATTCGATGTGGTGACGTACTTTTAACTGAAACAAAAACATATCACCCAGCCCCGCCCACTTATTTTGAATAGCCAATAGCGTTCCATTTATATCTGCTCGGGCCAGAGCTGTTGAGCTCGGTAAAGCCGTATTTGTAAGCTTATGACAGCCACAGACTAATAAATTACCCCACAGATTCAATATGAAACTCTTGCTAAAACAAAATAGTGATCATAATCATGCTGAGGCGGTGTAGTTTAATACATGCCTATCGCACATATGAGCGCATATGATCTGCTCCATGTTCTTGCGTCTCTGTGTAGGGGGCGGGACAATACGGACTCTAGAGAGCATTTGATTGGACAGAACGTTTGATTAGAAACTGAAGTGCACGGTGATATTATCAAAATCTTTTATTCATATTGGCGGAAGTTACGAGACTGTAAGTCATGAATGCCCATATCTTGTAAATGTGAATTTTGTCTTTGTCTTGAAGCACACTAGCTTATAGATAATCTTAAGGATAATATTTTCATACTAAAAGCCAAAAAACTTTAATTTTGATTTCAGGGGGACTTTAAGGACTCCTATTTGACTGAAACTTATTCCACATTGTTTGCAGGTGTAATGCTTTTCTCCGGTGTGAATTCTCACGTGGATTTTCAGGATTTGTGTTTTAGTGAAACTCTTTCCACATTGTTGGCAGATGAAATTAGTTCCAGATTCTGTCTTTTGAGCCCTTCTTTGTGAAGACGTCTTTTTAGTCTGTGAGCAACTAAAATTTTCTCCAGTAAAATCAAGCTTGTCATACTGTACTTTGTCTTCGATTTCATTTAGTTCTTCACTTTTCTCTTTCAGCAGCATCATGTCTAAAGCAAAAAGACCAATACAAGGTAAAAATTACTTTCTGCCAACATGTAACATACTACTAAGCAACTGAAAGAGGTGTTGCCTGTAATCCACCAATATATCAAACCCCTAAGGATCAAGTACTTAAGGATCAATTTATGACAATATAGATTATAACACTGGTAATGTTTGTCCACAAATGCCAAATTAATTCTCAAACTATCTAAGAGAATGTTAAAGTCTTGTATATCTGACTGCTACCACTTTGGTTGTTTGATGAGTTGTCTCTTCATTTACAAAAGTATGGAGTGCCACAGGGCTCATCTGTCAAATGTTCTCAGCTTCAAAGCAGAGCTCTGGAGCTCCCTGGTCTCTGCAGACATTTTGTTGTGAACACTGATCTGCATTTAAAACACCTGGTAAAAGAGCTGCACAATAACATGCGTCCTCACTACAACACACCCCTTAGAGCATTGGTCCTGCCTTTTAACACAGGATCCAATAGACCCTTTTACTGTTTGTACACAATGATGACGTAGCAACGTATGCGCGCGCATATTGGCAACGGAAGTATGGCGAGAATCAGCAGTGTGTCAAGCTACGCGAGCGGATTAAGCAACACAGACAGAGAAAGTCATTTGGAAAAGTTGACTTTATCAAATGGTATCCGGCTACCAGATCCGTGTACTATAGTGGAGTGGATAGAAGACGTTAGCAGATGGCCAAATATACAGTGGCCAGATATATATACGTATTTAGTTGAGAAACCGAGCGTGTACACCTGAGAGAATCACTGGATGCTTATGAATACGTTGTCTGTGGTCATGTACAGAACGTCAAATACCATGACATAGACTCAGAGTTTTGTGTGTTGAAATCAACACGTTTAAAGGGATAGTTCACCCAAAAATGAAAATTTGATGTTTATCTGCTTACCCCCAATGCATCCAAGATGTAGGTTACTTTATTTCCTCAGAAAAACACAAACGAATATTTTTAACTAAAACCGGTGCAGTCTGCCAGCCTTATCATGGACATTGATGGGCACCAAACCTTTAAAAGTAAACAAAAACATGCACAGACAAATCCAAATTACACCCTGCGGCTCATGATGATACATTGATGTCCTGAGACATGAAACGATCGTTTTTTGTGAGAAACTGAACAGTATTTATATCATTTTTTTACCTTTGATACACAGCAACGTCGATCTGTCCTGAGCACGAGGTTGGCATCAGTCACGTTACATGAGCACGCGCTCTGTGGTAGAATACGCAAACGCCGGAAGCGATCTGTCGCATGTATACGACACTCATTGTTTACACAGAGCACAGAGATTGTGGGTATAGCGTCTATTCAAAATGGTAATTACTTGCGCTTATCCTGATTGTTTAAACCGATTTAAAGCTAAAAGATTACATTAGTTTGCGCAAACTCATCCGGGACTTTTCACTGATTTCCCCTTACGGCGTTTGCGTATTCTACGCTAGAGCGCGTGCTCATGTGACGTGACTGATGCCAAACTCGTGCTCAGGACAGATGGACGTGGCTGTGTATCAAAGGTAAAAAATGATATAAATACTGTTCAGTTTCTCACAAAAATCGATCGTTTCGTGTCTTAAGACATCAATGTATCATCACGAGCCACAGGGTGTGATTTGGATTTGTCTGTGCATGTTTTTGTTTACTTTTAAAGGGTTGGTGCCCATCCATGTCCATGATAAGGCTGGCAGACTGCACCGGTTTTTGTTAAAAATCTTTGTTTGTGTTTTTCTGAGGAAACAAAGTAACCTACATCTTGGATGCATTGGGGGTAAGCAGATAAACATCAAATTTTCATTTTTGGGTGAACTATCCCTATAGTCGCCTGCAGCCACAGGCGCCACCGGTTCTTCTGAAACGGCCGTGATCCTGTCGGAATCCTATAAAACTTAAGCCCCTTGGTGGAATATCTATTAGTGCAACCGTAAACACAACAACCAGACATTTTGATGCTGGGAAACCGTTTTGATAAACTTTAGTCGCTAACACGTTAGAGCCAGTGGAGAACAACACCACTTCCGTTGCCAAAATGCGCGCGCAACTATTTGATCACGTGGGCTGTAAAAGGGTCTATGGCACTACGAGTTTTATTCACAAAATCTTTGAAATGCTTTTGATTGGTTAAATATTTGTAAAATCCACAAAAAGTCTTAAAGGTGCACTGTCTAATATTTAAGATGATCTCTAGATAGAGGTGCAATATAATATACATAACTCTGATTTCAGGGGTGTATAAAGACCTTACTTAAAGAACCATTATGTTTTTATTAACTTAGAATTATCAGTTTATATCTACATACACCGCGGGTCCCCTCACATGGAAGTCGCCGTATTGTTTCTACAGTAGCCCTGAACGGACAAACTGCTCTACATATCGCGTTTCATCACTGTTGTTCTTGCGAAAAAACACTGACACAATGATGAACAAGTAACTGCAATATTCACAATAACATCGTTTTATTGAATGATTAAGTAAATATAATTCCTTAAATTACGTTTTTTTTTTAAATCTCACTATTCATTGCTGTCAAAAACGGCAAGATTTTAATCCTGTATTGGCTTCCATAGTTCTGTAAAGGGAGGGGTGAGCAGTGGACTGTTGCAATTCACAAAAATCTACACACTGCACCTTTAATGGTGACTAATATTTTTCTAATCCAACTTGTATACGTTCACATCAAGCCATCAGTCTTGCCTATGTTGACCCAGTAGTGCAAAACACTATGCAAAACACAAAAGCAAACATAAGCTCACAACACAACGGAAATGCTCCGGACCACTAGGGGGAACTCTGGCATGCGCATTTCACAAGTATTCGTGGGCACTGCCTGGCGATCTGAACATGCTTTTATAGTTTTAATGCTGATGTTATATAATTTCGCAATGTATTATCCATTTTGTGGTGCTACGCTCAAAAGCTGCCCTTCTTTTTGCAGCACACGTGGAAAGCTCCCGATCTGTATCAGTGTTTCACTGCCCTCTAGTGGTCGGGTGTATTTCTGTTGTGTTGTGAGCTTATGTTTGCTTTTTTGAACCCTCGTGCGTCAAAGAAAAAAGTTATGCATTGGTGCAATATGGACACAAATTTCCATGTCAAAAAACTGATGATTAAAAAAAATATGATTTATTAAAAATTTTTCCACTTTCAATGATGTCGATTTTTTTAACCAGCATCTGTTCTATCCATAGATACCAAACATTCATTAATTTTCAGAATTGTAACCCTTTAAATGCTGGTTTGTTTACATAATGCCACAGGTGGGTTTTTTTATGAAAAAAGGAAAAATAGTAGTTAACTTCCATATACTAAATGTTAAGAAGATTTTTTTTTCTTTGCTTATTAGATTCTTGGGTGTGTCAATGAAGAACAACAACATTAATTTTGAGGCATTTATATTTTTTTTATGTAGAATTAGATTTTTTTTTTAAACTATATGCCAAATAAAATAAAAAAAATGGCACAATCTAGTAAAAAAAATAAAAAAAATGTGAAATTTGAAGCCTTGCTGATAGAATGAATGCCTATTAGCAAATATTTTTGTCCTTAAGGTCCTGAGTGTGAGTATTTTTGTACGGAGGGTAAATTTGGTTTTTTGAAGGAAATGAGGGTGAAATATTAAAATTTCACCCTTAAAATAAAAAAACAAAAAAAAAAAAAACACCTGAGCCAAAATTTATGCAGTTGGCATTAACACAGGCACACTGAAATGAACAAAAACTGAAATGAACAAAAATGTCCGCTGTCAGAATGAAACACATCTCCAACCGCACTGCACATGTGTTGAAAAATCTGATCCAACAGCTCAAATTAAAAATCATTATTATAAACTTATTAATGTGAAACAAACAAGTTGACAATTTTATATACTTGCTAACTATAATTGACTTTTGTCCATCCCTTCCAAAAAAAAAAAAAAAAAAAAAAAACTTCCATAATGCACCTTTTAAAATAGTCAACACCATAAAATTTATGACACATAACTAGTTTGGGGAATCAGAAAGTGCCCACAAGGGAAGTCAGAGACTGTTCACTTACAAAATATACTTTAATAAATGGACAAATGAACAAGTAATTGTAAAGAATGAATGAATGTAAAGAAATGAAGAGAGACATTTAATTAACATTCAGGATATAGGTATGTATTTAGGCAGAAAATTTGTTTCTTATTACTTACAAAGATATTCTACCATATATGTGATTACAAAGTGGTTATTAAGATGTATTAGTCATGTACATATATGTACTTGTATATCTTCTACTAAATGTTGCTTAAATCCTATTACAAGTTAAAAAACCAAAATGCACATAAAAATGTAAAACCCATTACGCTAGTTAAAATAATCAAGAAATACACCAGAAAAAACAAACAGTAGTATTAAGTAGCGTAATAATCCCTCCAGCAGAATGTCCATAGACTGCCCCTCATTTTCCAGATAGCAGGCAGCTGTGAGGACACCTTTACACTTCCTTAAACAGTATTCCATAAGGACGAATTGACTTCTCCACAATCTCTCTCTCTTTATCAGATGGGGTTCCTGCAGGAATCTTAATCATCCAGTAATCACTTCTGGCACACACTGTTCTCATTTTTGGATTGATTCTGTTCTGAAGAAGGACGTTGTATTTTTTTCTGGTTTTTTCACATGTAACTGTGTGGCTGTATTTAGTAGCCTCCTTTATGTCATACGTTGAATAGATTCCTCTGCCGTACTTTTGTCTGGGGCCTGCTGTGTAATGATCCTCAATGATGGCTTTAGCACTATTCATGCTGGTTCCATGATAAGAGACAGGCCACTCACCAGCCACAGAGTTACTCCTCCATCCATCTGTGCCTAGCCAGGCATTTCCATCTGGATACTTATCCAGGACCTTGACAGCAGTCCGTGTCCACCCACAAGGGCGTGTGTACCGCTCATTTCCACGCATGCATGTTGACTTGTCCTTTAGATGTGTGAAATCATAATTAAACTTTGGGTCTAGAAATTTGTTTATGTCCACAAACAGGTTGGGACAAGAAGCTTGTAACGAGTCAACTTCATCAACAGCTTGCGTC
This sequence comes from Garra rufa, assembly GCF_049309525.1. Lineage (NCBI taxonomy): Eukaryota > Metazoa > Chordata > Actinopteri > Cypriniformes > Cyprinidae > Garra > Garra rufa. The sequence continues at coordinate 44,284,503 of NC_133364.1, read as the reverse complement.
CTAGCAAAGGTGGTTGGCAAAAAATTAAATACATTCAGCTCCTTACCATCAGTTGTATCTGCTGTCAAAGACTTGACAGTAGAACCTGTGAAGATGGAGAGAGCCTGGAGAACAACATTGCTGTGCACTGAAGACATGCTTTAGTTTTGCTCCGGTGTCTCAGTGATCAAGAATAAGGACAAAAAATCTGCTCTGACAGAAAGCACTCAGACAGCCATATTTATACTGACTCAATAATGATAGAATGAGGAAGTGTTTTTTTTTTTTTTTTTTGCATTGTTTGCGGATAAACTTGAATGTATTCATGTTGCCTCCAGCAAATATTCAAGTCATCCTTCTTCAAATTATATGTCAACATTTTTAAAACAAAGGAAATTTTGAACATGAAACTAACTGGGACAAAACTGTTGGTGGGGGGTTAAATGACTTTATTTGAAAGTGGTTTCAGCAGTAGTCGCTTTATAAAATATGGGAAAAAATTTGATTGGTGCAGAATCTTCCCACTTTAGACCAGTACAATCAAAAATAACTGTCAAATCAAATCAAATATCTGTGTTAGACTAAACAAGACCTATGCTGGTGGGAGAATCCTAAGGTTTTGAGATGTGTTGTTATTGGACCAGATGTTTGGTTGGTTTTTTGTGAGACAAAGTGTGATGATTTTAAAGTGGAAATCCATCCATATCTTAAAGAATTTCACAAAACAGGTATTTTTACAGAACAAGTATCTTTTTGAGAATTGCTTCCTTGTTCCACTGAATAGGGGAATTTTTATTAATAAAATATTTAATCGCGATTAATCGCATGATTGTCATGAGTTAACTTGTGATTAATCTCACATTTTTATCTGTTCTAAATATACCTTTAATACTTTTCAAGTTTTTAATACTCTAATCAACATGGGTATGGATGAATATGGATGCTTTTTTTAAGCAAATGTATGTTTATTATTAGTGAATCCATACTCGACATGAAGACTAGACATGTTTCAAAGGTCAGAGATGTTTTTCAAATAACTTGTTCATGTCTATTAGACACATGAAAAAAAGAACAGAAATAGCAGGTTTCAGGCTCCTTCTTTGCACTAAGCTGAAAAGAATAATTTACTAGCATCTGGACATAAGTCTATGGAGGATGAGAAATGACTTATGTATCAAAAAATAAATGAATAAATAAATATATGTGGAAATACATAAATAAAAAACAAACATATAAATAAATGTAGATATGCATAAATGAATGAATAAATATATCTGTGAAAAGTGTAATTTTTATTTGTGCTATTTTTGTACCATTTGTTTTATACTATATGTAGTCCATGATTTAGTTCAGCTCAGTGCTGATATGGATGTAGACCTTGATCTAGCTGTGTTCACCGGTGTTACGTAGCAAACTGACGTGATATTGCTTTCTAATAAAGGCAGACTTTCTCATTACGTGATTTGGTATTCTTGTTAAGATACAAATTATTGGTATGATCATCAACAATACCAAACAAGAGAGCCCAGGACAGACTACACTCTAAATACTATTGCATAGAAAGATAATTGATGACACACACCTGAACCAAATGACACAAATCAAATCACAGGGCTGTACTATAAATATAAAAAAAAAACTTGGCTACTTGTCCTCCTTATCACCTGCAAACATATTTGCTGGCTTTCACAGCACATCACCTTTTAAATTAATGCGTAAATGTTTCCTTGTTTGCACACTGGACAGACAGTATTACAGACATTATTAATTGTATCTCAATTTTTATGTGGCATCTGTACCTTGTATTACTGTAACATCTTTATTTTGGCAACAAGGGTTATTTGAAACATGTATCTTGCTATGTTTGCTATTAAATTAACTGAATGTTAAAATTACTTAATAAAAACATACATCTTACTTATAAAAACAGTACCAAAGTGAGTTGAAAATTTGTATTACTGTATATTTTCTGCTCTGTAAATAAATTGGTCCTTGCACAACAATGCTGTGGTGGGTAGAACCATCCAGAAATACTGGTACACTGTTTCTTTGCGAGTTACCTAGAAAAAGGGTTGGACGGTTTTGACAAGAACTGAAAGTACTACATTCTTGAGAGTTTGCCCTGTTCACTTGAAAAAGGGTGTGAGACAATGACTAAAGGCTCATTCCGATATACTTTTCACACTGATAACATTTAAATCCTCACGTGATTATTAAGGTTAACATTATTTCTGAAACACTTTCCACAGTGATTGCATGTGAACGGTTTCTCTCCAGTGTGTCTTCTAATGTGAATCTTAAGGTTTCCTTTAATGGCGAATCTCTTTCCACACTGAGGACAGGAGTAAGGTTTCTCTCCGGTGTGAATTCTCATGTGGACATTTAGGGTTTTTCTATGTATGAAACTCTTCCCACACTGATCACATTCATGCGGTCTCTTTCCAGAGTGAGTTTTCATGTGAGCATTAAGGGTTTTTTTCTGTGTAAAACTCTTTGCACACTGAGTGCATATGAAAGGCTTCTTTTCAATGTGAGTTTTCATGTGGATTTTAAGGCTTTCTTTTTGATTGAAAATTTCTCCACACAGTTGGCAGGTGAAAGAGCTCTCTCCAATATGAGTTACCAAGTGGGGATTGAGGTTTGTAGTTGGTGTTTTTTGAGGGTTTTTTGGTGAGGAATTCTCTTCAGTTTGAAAGCAACTAATTGTTTTTTCTTCGATTTTGAAATCGTGATATTTCTCATTTTGATCTTTCTCTTCTGTTTCATTCAGTTCTTCACTCTCCTCTTTCAGTGCCATCAGGTCTGAGGTGAAAATAGAAAAATATGTTAACACCCGTTCAATGGCACAAAGCAACAGACATTCAAATATTTAGACTAGTGCTGACAATAGACTAAAAAATTACCAATTAATTGTACATTTTCAGTAATTAATTACATATTGATATAATATATTTATGGTGTCAGAATTTCACAACAAATGTTAGACCAGACAACACAGAAGGAAACAAACAGGAGCTTATAACTTATAAAGGATAATAAATACAACAGGTATGAGAAATCAAACAATCAAACTAAACAAGAACAGAAAGTGACCATTTATGGAAAAAGTATTGTTCAATGGCATATTTTTTTTTTTTACCAGGTAGCCTAATTAAGGCTAGTATTATTGCTACAAATACAACTTGCTGTCTTTATAAAAATGCATTTTCCCCTCAAATTACGCCAATAATTTTAGACATTCAGGATTACAGCATCATTGAAAGGCATGATTTTTAACATTTATTAGGCTTTTAAAAAAAGTGAAGTTCAAACAATCTTTACATTAAGTAAAATTTGTGTATGCAGAAACTATAATTTGAATATAAATTAATCTTAATTCAAGCTACAAAACCTAATCAGTGAGCAGAACAGTGATTTCTTTGTGTTTCTTTTTAATGCTGAATTCCCAGCCTGCTCTCATTGTTTATAAAACATACATTTTTTTTCAATGTTTTGACTGATGCTAAAACATGCAATTTGCACATTTTACACGGTTTAAAACATAATATTACTGAATATTAACAGCTAAAAAAACATTAAATATTTATTAATCTTTTATATCATAAATATATGTGTACTCATTTTTAATCTTTTATTGATAAATGAATTACATTTTTAGACCCATTAACCTAACTCCAAACCTAAACATAGCCATTTTATAATTAATATAAAAAAGATATAAAAAAAATAATAGACCGAAATATGCAGGGAAATCTGTATTTTAGTAAAAAAATATGTACAGTGTAAAGAAAAAACATGACAGACAAGTGCGATCACCTTAACTTCTTGAAAAAATGTTAAAAGCAGTACCAAATATTCCAAATGACAAAGCATTGCAGTCGCAGTCTTCTCTGACACAATAGTTTAGTAATTTCTGTATTCTGTGGTGTTGGACATTTTAATAAGGATCAAATGAGAGAGTTCAGCTTTGAGAATGAAAACCAACCTGTTTGTTCCTCAGTATCTTCATGTTTGACTCTGAATACTTCTTCAATCCTCATGTCTTCACTCTCTGTTTTAATAAATGCCATCTTTATAATTCTGTGTCACATGGATCTCAGCTTCTTCAGGGTTTTTTTCCCTGTGTCTTTGGACACTTTGTCCTGTTTAATGTAGCGCTTTCAACCCTTTCCTACATGGTTAGATAATGGAGCGCTCTGAGTTCGGATGAATAAACTTTGTTTTATCAACTATTGTGAGCTATGTGTGCCTATTTACTCACTTCAACGTATTTTGTGTAACTGTGTTTGCTACAGGGCTCTGAACCGGTTTAAGGAACGAAAACGAAAAACGAAAACAAATGACATTAAACAGGAACAGGAACAAAAACGAAAACAAAATCAATTTTAATCGTTCTGAACAGAAACAGAAATTCCAAATTAACCGGTTAATAACGGTATTTTTATCGTTCTCTTTATTATATCAATTTGGCAGACCAAAAACATGAATTCAAATTGTGTGCGCAAATGCGACGGTGACGCATACATACACCGTGAAATGCCCGCGAAGCAGACGTCATAAGCAGAGCCCTTTCTGATGCGACGAGCTTAAGGTTACCAAGCACCTGACTGTTTCATGTGCAAAGGTATGTTTAGGTTTAAGTTATTGTAGCCTAATTAAAACTTGTAGTTAAAATTGTCTATTGTTTTAAGTTCTCTTTTGTTTGAGTGAAAATAGCCTATAATAGGCTATGTATATTAGGTAAGGAATAATTAAATCAACAGGTTTTTATCGCAGATTAAGCCGTGTGGTCAGAATGTGAAGCGGATGGTCTTGAAGGGGCTTATTTCGCTATAGTATTATCAAACAAGAAAATTGTTTTAAAAAAATGATTTGCTCATTTGTAACGCGTTTCCAGGCACGGCCGTAGCCAGCTGAGGTCACCGAGGTCCGGCCATTGGTCATTTTTGTATATTAAAATAAAATGCCAAGCTCTCTGAATGATTATTAAGCCGTTTAAACCACCTCATATCACACGAGTGTTTGCAATTCATGTTGATGCGAGAAGCTAGCGCAGTGAACGGGGCTTGAGAGCGCGTTGAGTGAGAGCGCGTGTACAGCCAGATCCACGTATTATACGTGTATTTTTCCAATTTAGTGTGACACTTTGGGACGTTTATAAAGTGGGAAGTTGAACGTTAGTGTTACTGATATATTAATCTTGTTTAAAAAACACAAGCTTTGAACTTATTTCGGATATCTTTTTCTCTCTTTTTGTAATTGCTTGTTTTTCGTAGCAATATCTGGCAACATTGTACTTTCATAAAAAAAATCTTCTGACGCTAGGCTATATCAGACAAAGACTATAGAATCTTAGCATTTTACCATTCTTAAAAGGACTTTGGCTATATGTAGTGCATTTGAGGGTGTTAATATAGCACAATTTTTTTAACACCTTACTTAGGACCGCGCTAATTTTCAAACCCTGGTTGTGAACTCGTTTACTTTCGGTTTTAAAGACAAGAAGTTCAAATGACACGAACACGGAATTTGGTTTAATCATTTGTAAACATAATGCCAAACATGTTATTAAAAGGCACACTCTATCTATCTATCTATCTATCTATCTATCTATCTATCTATCTTAGGGATGCTCATTTCGGTTAATTTTCCTGACCGACAACCGCTGCTCGTTATCCGAACATTAACCGTTAACTGATAAAATTAGAATAATAAATTAGTTTAAAATAAAAATAGAATGCACGAGTATCTGTGATGATACATTAAAAATACAAGCAAATGTTTTATTTTAACGTGCAAACAGCAGCATACAGAGCAACAACAAAAACTGTATTGACATATACTTAAATTATCACGCATCAGCAGCGGTTCTGAGAACAGAGAAAATCTGAATGAAAAAAAAGAATAATATAAATAGGCCTACACTAAATATGTATAAATTAAATAACTACCTAATTAAGATGACAAAACTAAAACACACTGAATCCTTTTAAGCGCTTTGAAGAACTGTACCGGTCTTATTCTTCTCGTCGGACATAAAAATATATAGCAGGCCAGCCAATACCTCAGTGTGCCTAGTTTTTAACATGTCCACATGCTGTACGGATAGGCAGGACCGCTGCCTGTTAACTTTTAGATCCGCGAAAAAACACCATCACAAAAACCCTTTCAATTTGCGGTTCGGGACTTCCATCCACTGTCATATGCGTGTGGAGAAGCGCGTGTTTTACAGCGTTCAGCAATAGCCAATCACAGACATGTATGTTGAGTTGATTATCACTGTGGCCAATCAGAGGAGGCTATGTTACAATCCACTCACCAACCAAAGTGCCGGTTTCAGTTTTGCTGATTTCTACACTTTCGCGAACTCTCTTATTAAAACAAAGAAAGTGTTGGCATTATATAAATAAGAGATTAATTGTGCAGTGTAAAGGTTATTTTATTACTTTTTAATAACTTTATGAGATTGCGATGAACTACTCTAGGATGAGTGATAGCTTTCCAGTGATTGTAACGGGAGCGCCTATTGCGCACTTTCTAGACTATAATTCATTCAGAATTTGAATACATTCGCTCACGGATTCACTCTCTAATAACCCAATAACGCCACTTGCCATTGAGTTGCATATACTACATCTGTTTACTAGGTAAAGGTGAAGCGAAATATGTCTGTACAGCCACACTGCACGTGTCGACACGCGCGCGTGAGTAAACAGATAACTTACAAATAGCATTATTTCTTTCACCATGCAGCAAACGTAAAAAAAAAAAAAAATAATAGAAAAAAACCCTTTTAAACCGTTTAACTGATAGTAATAATCGGTTAAAATTCTTACTGTCAGTTAACGGTTAAACGGTCAATATGAGCATCCCTAATCTATCTATCTATCTATCTATCTATCTATCTATCTATCTATCTATCTATCTATCGTGCTGTGTAATAAAATAACGTTATTAACCGGTATTTTTTCTAGAAAACCGTTCTCGGAACGTATTGTTTAATGAGGAACGCAAGAACAGAAACGTTATAATATCGATTCTGCTCGGAGTGAACCGAATGGATTTTTTTTCCGTTTTTAAGCCCTGGTTTGCTACTTAAATCCTTGGGTCCCTTAAATTTTAAATAAAAATCACCTAAACATTTATGAATTAGGATTTTAGAATTTACCTTCTGTTAATAAAGTAATTAAATCTCAAATAATAATAAATTGAAAACACTCAAGTATACTGTAAGTTAAATGACAATTTACTGAAAAAAAAATGTAAGGATCAAGTTTCAGGATTTGTTCAAAATGTAAAATAAAATAACTGTTATGTAAATAAGCAATAGGAATTTCAACAATTCACAGAGATGTATCAAATAAATAAATCAAATACACATTTCACATATTCACTTTTTTTTTTTTGTAAATAGTTATTTGTTTCCCTCTTTTTAGATATAATTTAAACTTGAGTCCCCAAACTCTCACTCAAATTCAAAATACTCTTTAACCAAATACTAAGCCGGCAATATGAGCTCACACTTAACCTTATTCAATCGGTAAGTCTTTCATTGTCACGTTGCAGGCCTGTTTGATGCTGGGGTACGTTGTGGTCAACAAACAAACAAAAGACCGCTTCACTCAACACTGAGCAACAAACAAAAAAAAATACCTTAATATCCCCAATCCGAAGAGCGTGTTTCACCTCACGACGTTGAATGTCCGTCAACCCCACGATCGCGGCGATTTCCTTATAAGGCCACAAGAATTCCGAGCACTCACGTTAAATCAAGTCATCTGGACTCATCCTCATCTGAAACTGCCACGAATCCTCATGCTGACGACTCGCCAACTAAACACACAACCCATCCGAGCAAGATAGACACTGTTCAGTCTCTATAAATAGTCCATTCGCTGTACTAGTAAATGGAGGCTGGAATAAATACAACCAGAACTATTTTGTGGAGAAATAATTCTTACCCGTCTCTGTAGTATAAGTTTCTGTTCTCGTTTTGACAACACACTAACTACATTAACTATTGAAACACATTATAGCATTAGTTATACTATATTTTGTGAAACAATATCACACCAGATGAGCGCACGCTCTTCTCTCGTGCTCTCCCGATTCTTCCTCGTTCAACTTTGCCCTCAATTCTTCCCGCCCCCTTCACCTTAATCTAGAGCATTGATTGGACACCCAACATGGACAAGTGAATTCGATTGGATAAACAATAGAAATATCAAAATACAAAAATAATTATGTATAATAATTATTCACAACCATATACATTTATAAAATGCACCTGAAATTTAAATATGTATAAAAAAAACTTGTAAATTATTACACTGGGTTACACCCTCCCCTTTCTAATTGTCTGAATGTCCTCATCAGACATTTAAATCAAAACTTTACGTTTATACCTCGTTATTCATTTAGTTATTTTAACTCTGACCTAGTTTAATAATAACCCCTCTATGAATTATCTCAATTGGGTGGTCACTACTTCTTCCTGGTTCGTCATAAGTCAGTCTTATAACAGGCTTCACAGGTCTCTTACTATGGGATCTTCACACTTCCTTTCAGAGATAGTCACAGGGTCGGGTTTAACTTCGGAGTCTGACTCTGATTCACCAACAATGTCGTTGTCAGTGCACTCTTCCTCAGCCTGATCACTTCCCTCCTGATCAGTATCACCAGCTAATTGCTCATTTGCACTGCTATCCGGAGATCTGTCTCTTGTCATCTTATTTTTCAGCAACTTGTGCACGTACTTCTGGTAAGGCACATTAAACCTTTCACACTCTGACTCTGAGGATTCTGTCATCTCAGGTAAGTGGTTTTGGGTTTCTTTTAGTACTTTTTTGTGTGTTTGGTTTGAGTTTGAATGTTTTCTTCTCTTTTCAGACGATGCATATCCTGGACTCTCCAGCATTCTCACAGACTGTCCAATGGGTAAGAGGTGATCTCGATGGATGGTTTTTACTCCTCTACCATGTTCAGGTTTCACCTTATACACTGGTAAGTTGGGCATTTTGTCAACCACAATATAAGGCAAAGAACTCCATCGACTCTGAAGTTTGTGTTTTCCTCTCAGTCCTAGATTCTTCACCAACACTCTATCACCAATGTCCAAAACCTGGAATCTAACTCTGCTGTCATAAGCTCTCTTGTTTCGTTGGTGCACTTTGTTTGAAGCTTCAGAGGCTAGTTGATAAGCTTCTTTTAGATCTCTTTTCAGCTTGGCAACATACTGAGAATGTTGTCTTTCCTCTGTTCCATCAGCAGACGTTTGAAAACAAAGATCAACCGGGAGTCTTGCTTCCCTTCCAAACATTAGGTAATAGGGAGAGTACCCTGTAGCATCACTTTTGGTACTGTTATAGGCATGGACCAGATACCCCACATGCTGACTCCACTGACGTTTTTTCTCATGTCCCAAGGTTCCCAACATCGAGAGCAAGGTCCGATTAAACCTCTCAGGCTGAGCGTCACCTTGAGGGTGATATGGAGTGGTACGTGATTTTCGAATCCCCAAGAATAGCAAGAGCTCTTTAATTAAATGACTCTCAAAGTCTCGCCCTTGGTCGGAATGGATCCTCCCAGGTAAGCCATAATGCACAAAATACTTGTCCACTAAGATTTTGGCTACAGTGCGAGCTGTCTGATTCCTTGAGGGAAACGCCTGGGCGTACCGTGTAAAATGATCTGTGACTACCAAGATGTTACTTATTCCTTTGGAGTCAGGCTCAAGTGAGAGAAAATCTATGCAGACCAGATCCATCGGTCCATTGCTGGTAATTTGGTGCAAAGGCGCTGCTTTACCGCATGGTGTTTTGCGAGTAATACACTCTCCACAATTCTTGATGTATTGTTCCACCTCATAAGCCATTTTGGGCCAGTAAAATCTACTCCTGATAAGATCGGTGGTTCTTTCTATGCCCAGATGACCCATGTCATCGTGCAACAACCTGCACACATCCTCCCTGAATTCAGCAGGCAGGACAAGTTGGGAAACTTCTTCTCCAGAGGGTGTTTTACTGTTTCGAAAAAGCAACCCTTCTTTAATTATAAGCTTATTCTCCTCACGTTTCATGAGCCACAACTCAGAATTCACCTTCACTTCAGTAGGCCACGTCCCTTGCTTCAAAGCTTCAATTACTTTCCTCAGGACAACATCATTCTTTTGGGCTCTCGCCAAATCAGCTATGGATTTCTGCTCCAAGAAGTCACATTCCAGTTGAACCGGGAAAGCATACGCATCAGGAATACACTCAGGTGAGGCTGCTAGTTGTTCTACATACCTAGGTGACTTGTTGAGCTTTAAGTCAACATGAACTTCCTGACATATGGCCCTTACATCGGTCTCAGAGATGCTTTGCCAAACCTCAGATTTTTCCTCATCTGCCAGATTACGAGACAGCAAATCTGCGTCAGTATTGTTCTTGCCTGGTCTGTACAACACATCAAAGTCATAGGTGGATAGTGCAGCCAGCCAACGATGTCCAGTGGCACTGAGTTTAGCCGTGGTAAGAACGTACGTAAGTGGATTATTATCCGTACGTACGGTGAATCTTGCTCCATATAGATAATCGTGGAATTTATCCACGACTGCCCATTTCAAGGCAAGAAATTCCAACTGGTGAATAGGATATTTCTGCTCTGAATTACTCAGTTTTCTACTAGCAAATGCTACAGGCTGCAGACCAGATGAATGCTCCTGATATAATACAGCACCTAGCCCTTTTAGACTGGCATCTACATGCAAAATGTAGGGTTTGTATGGGTCTGCAAAAGCTAAGACTGGGGCATTAGTTAGACACTGAATGATCTGCTTAAAGGCATCGGTGCATGACTGGTTCCATCTGTCTCCGAAGGGCTCAGACTCTTTCAGGTAAGCCTTAGATCGATCTTTTTCACACTTTTTACCTCGCTGGGTAGGGGCATAACCTTTCGTGAGCTCAGTAAGGGGACGGACAATTGCAGCGTAGTTGGCTATGAACCTACGATAATATCCACAGAAGCCAAGAAAAGATCTCAAGGACTTAAGGTCGGTAGGTTGTGGCCATGTGCTGACTGCCTTGACCTTATCAGAGTCTGTTGCCACGCCTTCAGCAGATACTATATGTCCAACATACTTTACTTTGGTCTGGCAGAATTGGCATTTGTCCAATGACACTTTCAGTCCCACTTCTTCTAGTCTGTCCAGAACCTTCAGAAGTCTTTCTTCGTGCTCTTCTAACGACTTCCCAAAGACAATCAGGTCATCAAGGTATACAAGGACTTGAAGCAGGTTCATATCCCCAACAGCTTTTTCCATCAAGCGTTGGAAAGTCGCAGGTGCCCCAGTAATGCCCTGTGGCATACGCTCAAATTGATAGAATCCTAAGGGGCATATAAAGGCAGTTTTTTCCTTATCCTCTTCAGACATAGCTATTTGGTAATAGCCACTTCTGAGGTCAAGGACGGAAAACCATCTACTCCCTGATAAACAGTCTAACGCATCATCAATGCGCGGAGTAGTATACTGGTCAGGCACTGTTCGAGCATTAAGTGTGCGATAGTCGATGCACATTCTTACGCTTCCATTTTTCTTTCGGGCGATTACAATAGGGGAGGCGTAGGGGCTTCGTGATTCCTTGATGATGCCGGATTTCATAAGCTCCTGAATGTGTCTTCGAACATCATCGATATCTGCAGGAGCCAGGCGCCTAGAGCGTTCACGAAAGGGCCTAGTATCGGATAGCCGAATATGGTGTTCCACTCCTTTCGCCAAACCCACGTCCCACTCGTGAAGCGAAAACACATTAGCTCTTTCCAACAATGCTTGCCTTAGCCTTTGCTTCCATGTCTCAGGAATTGGGGAATCTCCAAAGTTAATAAGCTTTGTATCGAACTCTCCTGTCTTTGGGGCGGATGTTACTGGATCTGCTGGATGTAAGTGACCAACCACTGTTCCTACTGGAATCACGGTGTCCTTCAGGGATTCATTGTGCATCAGTACTGGGAAATGGTGGACATCCATTTCAGAATGTGGCACTACCATGGGCTGCAGTAACACTCCAACTGGCAGAGTGGCCTCTGGAGAAGCCTCTACCAACAGAACCTCTTCTCCTAATGGTTCATTTAACTCTACCCCACAGATCGCCACGCAATCCCCTCCGGGGGACAAGGACAATGGGCCAGGACCAAGCCACCTTACACTGCCCACTCCGTCTTCACCAGAGATCTTAGCCGGGTCACATGACAATTCTTCGGAAACTGAACCCACATTTATGCCCAAGGTCTGTGCAATGTCCACTCCAGTACTTTCTCTACACAAACGAGCCAAACGCTTGAAAAGGTTAGCATTGGTACCCAAAATAACTGGTGTTTGATCTGGACTACACGGTCCTGGGCAGATTAAGGCCAAGACTGAAAGGGTTTCCTGAGTTCCTGTGATTTTTCTAGGGAACTCAACATCTACCATCACGTAACCCAAGTAAGGGTAGCTAGACTCACTTAAACCCCATATGGCCAAACCTGTGACAGGGTGAATGGGAACATCAGACAAATGCTGCTTGTACCATGCTTCGAAGATGATAGTTACTTGTGAACCACTGTCTAATAAGGAATCACATTCATGTCCATTTACCTTTATCTGAACAACAGACGTTGGACCAACCAAACCTTCTGGAAGGTGCCTTTGTTTTTGTACGTCTACAGCACTCCTCTTTACTGAACAGTTGGTTGTACTGTCTTTTGGCTCAGATGAATGAGAGTCTCTACTTTTGGCTTTCTTCAGCGACTGGATTAATCTTCGAACAACTTTTGCTTGGTTTTCAATATTTCTGCATTTTGCGGCGAAGTGTCCACTTTCTCCACAGCGGTAGCAGTAATATTCATCTGGATCACTGTACGTGGTCGGCTTATATGTACCAGTGAAATTTCTAGAAGTCTCCACAGGCAAGGAGGAGACAGAGGCAATGGGCTTTTTACTTTGAACTTTCTGCTGCAATCTTTTGAACTGTTTTTTTAGGGCAGTCACTTCAGGGTCGGGGCAACTTTCTAAGGTTGTGGCTTTCATGACTGGACCAGCAGACACTTCTTCTTTCACAACTCCATATGGCGTGGCTGCCATAGAAGCGAACATAGCTTTCAGTTCCTTCAACTCAGTTTTTAAAGTCTGAATTTCTGTCTGCTTATTGTCTACCTCTGCTTTAGCATGGACTTTATGCACAGTGGAGTTTAACTTAGCCCTAGATGCCTCGTATTCTTCCTCACTGCGAATCTCACTCAAAAGCTCCAAAAAGGATGGAGGATTTACCTTCCTTTCCCTCAACTTGAGATTAAGATCAGCAGCAACTGCTCCTCGAAGTAACTGTTCCACTCTTGCACGGTTTGCAGCGGCAACCGACAGACCACCTCGCTTTATGACTTTGGTCAACGTCTGTTCCAACCTTTTAAGGAAGTCTGACAGTTTTTCACTGGGCTGTTGCTGCATCAAACGAAAAGCAATATAAAGCTCTTCCCCTGATTCAGCAGAACCAAAGGCACTTTCAATAGCCTCTAAACATTGTTCTGGCTTGAGATCAGCAGTGGTTACACGAGCAGCTTTTATTATTGCCAAGGCTGGACCTCGTAGACTCTCCATAATCCGACGTCTTTTTTCTTTGTCTGAGCAATCACTTTCTTCCACCAATAGACGAGCTTGCTCTAGCCAATGTTCTAAAGGCTCTTCTCCGGCAGGAGTTGGCACAGTCCCAGAAAAAACACGGAGGCGGCGATAACTGCTGCTATCGCTCACTGGTTTTTCTATTTTAGCTAGCAGATCCCCCACAGCACGAATAATGGACTCAGCCGAGCCATCATGTGCGCCCAACAACTCCTGAACATTGCTATCATCCACAGCGGTAGATGAATCATTTTGCTCTGCACTAGAAGGAGTACTTGGTGAAACTGGACTTCGGGTCACCATGACAATTGGCCACGCTACCATTCCACCTGTGGGAAGTATGTCAGGAGGGATTTTAGAAGGATCTACAACTTCTTTGCATTCACATAAAACAGTCAAACTATCCAGTTTGCTGTTGTACATGCGTCCTCTCACACGCACTCGCCCCAGACATTTAACAGATTGGAGGGTGTCTTCTATTTGAGAAATATCTACTTCTTCAGGGACAATGACCATCAGCGCATGTGCGTCATTAAGCATTTCTCCTCGACACCATCCTTTAAGCTCATCCACCAGCCCAGGATATATTGAATAAGCAGTCATGGTCACTCTGTGCTAACTAGATGATCACTGAGACTTACTTTTGTTTCTTCTTTTACAGCACACAACTGTGACGGGACACGCAAGGATCCCAGCGGTGCCTCCAATTTATGTAGCGCTTTCAACCCTTTCCTACATGGTTAGATAATGGAGCGCTCTGAGTTCGGATGAATAAACTTTGTTTTATCAACTATTGTGAGCTATGTGTGCCTATTTACTCACTTCAACGTATTCTGTGTAACTGTGTTTGCTACTTAACTCCTTGGGTCCCTTAAATTTTAAATAAAAATCACCTAAACATTTATGAATTAGGATTTTAGAATTTACCTTCTGTTAATAAAGTAATTAAATCTCAAATAATAATAAATTGAAAACACTCAAGTATACTGTAAGTTAAATGACAATTTACTGAAAAAAAAATGTAAGGATCAAGTTTCAGGATTTGTTCAAAATGTAAAATAAAATAACTGTTATGTAAATAAGCAATAGGAATTTCAACAATTCACAGAGATGTATCAAAAAAATAAATCAAATACACATTTCACATATTCACTTTTTTTTTTTTGTAAATAGTTATTTGTTTCCCTCTTTTTAGATATAATTTAAACTTGAGTCCCCAAACTCTCACTCAAATTCAAAATACTCTTTAACCAAATACTAAGCCGGCAATATGAGCTCACACTTAACCTTATTCAATCGGTAAGTCTTTCATTGTCACGTTGCAGGCCTGTTTGATGCTGGGGTACGTTGTGGTCAACAAACAAACAAAAGACCGCTTCACTCAACACTGAGCAACAAACAAAAAAAAAAACCTTAATATCCCCAATCCGAAGAGCGTGTTTCACCTCACGACGTTGAATGTCCGTCAACCCCACGATCGCGGCGATTTCCTTATAAGGCCACAAGAATTCCGAGCACTCACGTTAAATCAAGTCATCTGGACTCATCCTCATCTGAAACTGCCACGAATCCTCATGCTGACGACTCGCCAACTAAACACACAACCCATCCGAGCAAGATAGACACTGTTCAGTCTCTATAAATAGTCCATTCGCTGTACTAGTAAATGGAGGCTGGAATAAATACAACCAGAACTACTTTGTGGAGAAATAATTCTTACCCGTCTCTGTAGTATAAGTTTCTGTTCTCGTTTTGACAACACACTAACTACATTAACTATTGAAACACATTATAGCATTAGTTATACTATATTTTGTGAAACAATATCACACCAGATGAGCGCACGCTCTTCTCTCGTGCTCTCCCGATTCTTCCTCGTTCAACTTTGCCCTCAATTCTTCCCGCCCCCTTCACCTTAATCTAGAGCATTGATTGGACACCCAACATGGACAAGTGAATTCGATTGGATAAACAATAGAAATATCAAAATACAAAAATAATTATGTATAATAATTATTCACAACCATATACATTTATAAAATGCACCTGAAATTTAAATATGTATAAAAAAAAACTTGTAAATTATTACACTGGGTTACATTAAGATTAGATTAATTAACAGAAAAATCTAATATAAACTGCATTTTTAAATGCAGAAATAATCTCTGGTTGTGTCTCAATCAGCACTTGTTCAGTTGTCAACACACTGGTAAGGAGTCAGTCAGAGTGAGAGTTAATAGTCTTAAATGGCCTGATACAAAAACCCTAGCATTCAAATTAATAAGAGGACTCAAATTATATAGCCTATAATGTTACCGTTTGTATTAGTATATACTGCTATGTACGTTACATTTAATAAATTCACCTTCATGAAAACATTTGCTATTGATTTATAAAAGTTGTCATTACAGGTGTTACATGTTCGCTGTTTTGAGCAGCAGATGTCGTCAGTGAGCTCTGATTCGATGCAATTGACCATATGCACGAAATACTTAGCAAGCCAGCTAAGTAATTTCCAGTCAACTGTACTGCGCCGTAATATGAGCGTACTTTGTTTGTTTTATCTTCATAATCCATTCACAATCGAAGAAAAGTGTTGTTTGTCTAAGAGGACCAAACGTCCATGTACACCGGTTCAAGAATGACAAATGCCAGTTTAAAAATAATTGTGAGTAAATCGGCTAAATATGCGCAAGTCATTGCTATGATTGACAGTAATAACCGGACGAAATATCTGACAAGCTGATTAAAAAAAAAAAAAAAAGAGCTTAAATGATTCAGACTAAATTCAGAGTAACAAAACTACAGCAGTAACAAGTTTGTGTTGGTTAAATATATGCTATTTAATAGATTTTACAGTTCAAGATAAAACTTTAAAGTAGTTATTAAATTTTATAAAATATTTCAAATTCCGAGCAATTCATATTGAGTGCATTATTTAATTATTATACCATAAATATTTAATGTATTTGTAGTGAACCATATATTAGTATTTAAATAATTCACCCTTGTAGGCTGTTTGTGTGTGAGCTTAATGACTTTCTGCACTTGCTATACTATATAGTAGGGATGGGAAGATTCCCCGATTCGCTCGGTGCATCGGCTTAAAAAGTTGACGATGCGATGCATCGGTTTAAAAAGTGTGCATCGGATACAAATTGGCATTTGTATCGCGATGCATCGTTTCTAACATATCTGCATCGGTATAACCCGATTTATTTCTTTATAATTATTAGTATACATACTATAATTTAATTATTTAGAAAGTGGAAAATATTTTAGATTGTTTTCTCCCCTCTAAACTTTTTCTCAAGCACGTCTCTCTTCACTGCTGCGTGAATATGACGTAGCCTATCACAACACTACAGAGACCGGGGCGTGTCCAGAAAGTCACATAGAGCATAGATAACCATGGCAGAGGTAGAGCAGCTGCATCCTCCACCAAGTAATTATAAATCCAGTGTGTGGAAACACTTTGGATTTTATAAGAAAGCTGGAATTCTTGATAAAACCAATGCAATTTGTAAAATATGTCGTGCCCCTATAAAATATACAGGCAGCACGACGAATCTGACAACACACTTGAAGCGCCGACACGGTGTGAGTTTGGAGACGCCGGCCTCCTCTTCCTCTCACTCGGATTTAGCTGAACCTGCTACTGCTAGCGGGACGCCGGGTGAGCAAACGCTCAAAACTTTTTTTCAATCACAGCTGCCTAACAGTTCTGCTCGTTCCAAGGCAATAACCGACGCAATCGCCTTTTTTATCTGTAAAGACATTCAGCCTTACAGCGTTACAGAGAACGAGGGCTTCCAATACCTCCTCCACGTCTTGGAGCCGAGGTACCACATACCAGATAGGAAGCTATTCTCCGAGAAACAAATCCCTATTCTGTATGACAAAGTCCGACGAGTGATAGCCGAGTCATTAAGCAGTGCCCAAAGAGTTGCAATTACGGTTGATGGCTGGACGTCTTGCGCCACTGACTCATATATCACTGTCACAGCACACTATATTGACGACGAATGGGTTTTGCAAAACCACGTTCTACACACTAGAGTGTTCAATGAGGCTCACACGGGGAGTAATCTAGCAGTTTTACTGTAGGACGTTTGCCGCGAGTGGAACATCAATGTCAAGAAAACAGCGTTGGTCACTGATAATGCTAAAAACATGATACTGGCAGGAGTCGGTGCTGAGATGGACCCCCATGTGCGATGCATCGCGCACACACTTAATTTGGCTTCGCAAAAATCCCTCAAGGTAGACAGGGTGTCAAAGCTTCTAGCAAAAGTGAGGAAGGTGGTAACATTTTTTCACAGGAGCCCAAAAGCAACTGAAGTTCTGCGTGAAACGCAGGCCCAGTTACAGTTGCCAACCCACAAGCCAATCCATGATGTTTCCACAAGATGGAACAGTTCTTTTGACATGTTGGAACGTTTTTGGGAGCAGCAGCCTGCTGTGTTGAACACACTGTTGTCAAAGAAGATAAAGAGGAGAGAAGACATGGCCAGCATGACAGAGGAAGACATGACACTAATCCAAGAGGTCATCAAATTGATGTCTCCTCTGAAAGTGGCAACCACACTCCTCAGTGAGGAAAAAAATCCCACCATCTCGATGATCTCCCCAATCCAGGCCAAATTACAGAAGTCCCAATAACAGCTGAGGACTTCGCCACATTCTTCACAGACAAAACTGCATCTATCAGCAATCAGTTCTCAGCTCCACACATACAGGAACTAAAATTGATCTCACCCGCATCTGGAACTCCCCTCTTCTCCTTCAGTCCCCACTCTGAGGCTGAAGTTAGCAAACTTCTCCTCTCCAGCCATCCGACGACATGTCCTTTAGATCCTATCCCCTCGCACTTTCTCCAAGAAATCGCTCCCACAATCCTACCGGCGCTCACACACATCATCAACTCATCTCTTCTCACAGGCACCTTCCCTACTACATTTAAGCAGGCCCGGGTAACCCCGCTGCTCAAAAAACCCACTCTAAACACTTCACTTGTAGACAACTACAGACCTGTCTCTCTCCTTCCATTCATAGCAAAAACGCTGGAACGAGCTGTTTTCAACCAGCTATCTTCATTTCTTGTGCAGAACAATCTATTGGATACCAACCAGTCAGGCTTCAGGAGTGGCCATTCAACTGAGACTGCTCTACTGTCTGTCACTGAAGCCTTACGGATTGCAAAAGCTGATTCCAAATCATCGGTTCTCATTTTGCTGGACCTATCTGCTGCTTTCGACACAGTGAATCATCAGATCCTTTTGTCCACCCTCTCATCGCTGGGCATCACAGGAACTTCACTTCACTGGTTCAAATCCTACCTCACTGATAGGTCTTTCAGGGTGGCCTGGGGTGGTGAGGTATCCAAAACTCAACAACTGGTTACTGGGGTTCCTCAGGGATCAGTTCTTGGACCCCTCCTCTTCTCCATATACACTACATCTCTAGGCCCCATCATACAAGCACATGGCTTCTCCTACCATTGCTATGCTGATGACACACAGCTCTATCTCTCATTCAAACCAGATGATCCATCGGTAGCTGCACGAATCTCAGGCTGCCTGGCGGATATCTCTGCATGGATGAAGGAACACCATCTCCAACTCAATCTAGCAAAGACTGAGCTCCTTGTTTTCCCTGCCACGCCGACTCTACAACATGACTTCTCAATCCAGTTAGGTTCATCAACAGTTACCCCTTCAATTTCAGCCAGAAATCTTGGTGTAATGTTTGATGACCAATTGACTTTTAAAGACCACATAGCTAAAACTGCTCGATCTTGCAGGTTTGCACTGCACAACATCAGAAAGATCAGGCCCTTCCTAACAGAGCACGCTGCACAACTCCTCGTCCAGGCCCTGGTCATTTCCAGGCTGGACTACTGCAATGCTCTACTAGCTGGTCTTCCAGCATGTACAATCAGGCCTCTACAAATGATTCAGAATGCAGCAGCACGCCTGGTCTTCAATGAACCAAAAAAGGCCCATGTCACACCTCTCTTCATATCCCTTCACTGGCTACCAGTGGCGGCTCGCATTAAGTTCAAGACACTGATGCTGGCATATAGGACAGCCACCGGCTCATCACCTGCATACCTACGTTCACTACTACGAATTTACACTCCCTCTAGATCTCTGAGATCCTCTAATGAAAGACGCCTCGTTGTACCACCACAGAGAGGCATGAAATCACTTTCCAGAACATTCTCGTTCAATAGTCCTGCCTGGTGGAATGACCTTCCCTCCCATATCCGGAATGCACATTCCCTAACTGCCTTCAAGCGACTTCTGAAAACCCATCTCTTTCGACAATATTTGACTCAATAATAAAAAAAAAAAAAAATAAAAAAAAAAAAAAAAACCTTCTCTCTTTTCTTGATCTTCCCTTTCTATCCAGTACTTATCTAACAATGCCGATATATGGTATTTTTGAGCACTTCCTAGGTTGACCTGCCTCCTTAGGACGAATCACTTGTTGCATCCCCAATTGTAAGTCGCTTTGGATAAAAGCGTCTGCTAAATGAATAAATGTAAAATGTAAATGTACAGAAACATTTCAAGCCAGATGAGAGTGATCTACCAATAATTTCCCAGATGAAGGAACGATTCAGAGAGGACTTTGATGGTCGCTATACATATCTCCAAGACCTCCTACACTATTCTTCAGCCCTTGATCCACGCTTCAAAGACCTGGCTTTCCTGGATGACAGCGACACCAAGGACATGATATTCATGAAGTCTACAGAGGTGGTGAAGATGGATGAAAAGGTAAGAATATACTCCGAATACTGTAGCTAGACTCACACACACTCACTCTCTCCCCCTCTACCATGTATCCATTTGTTAAATTTATTTACATGTCTCTTAAATTATGTCTAGTTTAAGGAAATCTAACAGTTAGTCTTTGGATTATAATAATTATTGTCAGGCAGGGGACAGGAACACACTGAACGAGAGTCAGGCAGCTGAAACAGAAGGTGACAGGAGCCCCCACAGAGAGGAAGAGACAGGTTTGCTTTGCTCTAATAGGAAGTTTAGGAACTGTGGCACAAGTTATAAAACTACTGTATGTTGATTTGGAGATGCATGTGTTATTAGTCTTATACTGTATGTCAAATGTTTTGTGGTATAGTATTGATTGATTGATATATTTTTTCAACACAACTGATAATCCCCTCTTCTCTTTCGTTCTTAGATGATGTTCCTCCCAAGAAGAAAACGGCCTTGGACCAGATGTTTGGGGATTTCCACACTGTGAGACCACAGACGACAAAGAGCACAAGGGACAGAGCTAAGGAGGAAATTTTAAAGTACAAAGAAAGGGATTCTTTAGGTCTGAGTGGTGATGTGCTGCAGTGGTGGAAAAAACAAATGGATCTTCCACTGCTTTCAGCACTGGCAAAGAGCTACCTCGCCATCCCAGCTACAAGTGTACCTTCTGAAAGAGTGTTTAGCACAGCTGGAGATGTAGTTACAGCAAAGCGCAGTTTGCTTCATTCTGATCATGTGGATCAACTGATATTTCTTAAGAAAAACCTTAAAAGAGGATATTTAAGTTAAATTTTGTCTGGTTTACAGCAGCCTGTGACTGCCTATACTAGGTTTTTTTTTTTTTTTTTTTACATTTGAATACAGTTATGAAATAACTGTGAAGGTTTTTTTTTTGGTACTACTTATTATTATTGGTTATGTAAAAATAGCACCTGTTTTCTGTTCACTGAGTAAGCCTGTCTGCTGAAAGCACATTCATCTTCTAGCAAGTTATGGAACATTTCTTCAGTTTATCTCTGAGCAGCATCCTTAAATTGTTTCACTGTTAAATGTTTGAGCTGTTAAAAGTTTAAGTGGACTTTTTTTGCACTACCAAAGCCTATTTGTGTGTAAGGGTCATGCACTACAAATCAGAAGGCACTTAAGTTAATTTATGATTTGTTGTCTGAAACAAAGAAATAAAAGTATCTGTAACATACTGAAATGCATATCATCATATTTGTTTCACTGCATCATACTGCATCGAATCGTGTTGAATCGAATCGAATTGAAATCGGATCGCACTGCATCGTAACAGGGGTGTATCGTATCGTATCGCATCGCTAGCTGCTTCATGTATCTTTAATGTATCGTATCGTTGGCTATGCATCGAGATGCATATCGCATCGGCCTCAGTTATGGAGATGCACATCCCTACTATATAGGCTACTTAAGGGCAGTATTTATTACTACAATTTATTATACTAGTAATTTTATAATTAAATCGAAAAGCAAGACGCCCGGGGAGCAGTTGGGGGTTCGGTGCCTCAAGGGACTCACCTCAGTCATGGTATTGAGGGTGGAGGGAGCACCGTACATTCACTCCCCCCACCTACAATCCCTGCCGGACCTGAGACTCAAACCCGCAACCTTCAGGTTACAAGTCCCACTCTCTAACTATTAGGCCACGGCTGCCCCATACATTGTCCAACCCCACTCATACTGTGTTTATTTTACTTGCTCAGATCTTGAAAAGGGTCATAAATTGCCTTAAATTAATATTTAAAAACTCAGATACTGCAGATACCCTGTAAATAGATAAATATCAAGGAAGGAATTTTATTTATGTATTGAAAATCTTCACAATAGTCACAAGGATAGGGTGACCATATTCTGAGAATCCAAAAAGAGGACCCCCCCCCACCTTAAATAAGAATTGCCTTGTAAAACTTTTTTTTTTTTCCAATTTGTCTGTGAAACTACATTTGCGTTTCGGCATGTTAGTGACACACAGCTCTTGCAGCGCAGTTCCTCTTCATCAGACAGGTACCCAGGGCTGGACTGGGGTTAAAATTCGGCCCTGGACAAATTCAGCCCATCTGGCCCACAAGTTCCACATGAAAGTTTTCTTGGGTTTCCTGGTGAAAAACCCCCAGCTAAAACCAGCCTGTGCTGGTTGGCTGGTTTTAGCTGGTCAGCAGGCTGGTTTTAGAAGGGTTTTGACAACTTTTCCAGCTTGGAAACCACCAACTAAAAGACCAGCTAAAACCAGCTACTTCCAGCCTAAACTGGCCAACCAACCAAGGCTGGTTTAAGCTGTTTATTTCAGCAGGGTTATAGGGTCTTTAATTGGAGTACATGAATGAATAAAACAGGACATAAACAAATAATGATAAATACTGCTGAATTCAAATGCAACAAACTTAATTAAATTTTTGTCACAGAGAAATGCATGCAGTAAAGCATTGATTTTGAGCTAGAATGCAGGAAATTTGTTGCTAATAAATTATGTAATAAAAAAACATTCATTAATAAAAAGCATCACCCTCATGTCGTTCCAAAACTGTATGGCTTACTTTCTTCTGTGGAGCACAAAAGATATTTTGTATAATGTAACCAAACATATTTGGTTACCCTTGATTTCTACTCTATAGACAAAAAAGTTTTGAATTTCTCAAAGTATCTTCCTTTGTTACACAGAAGTTTCATACAGGATTGAAATTATTGAAATTACATGATGTTGAGTAAATGATGACAATTTTTATTTTTGGGTAAACTGTCCCTTTAAGAACTTTATTATGTATAGTAAACACCTAATTTATATAAGACCCATATTTAATTCTTTAATCAGGCTCTTATTGAATTAACATTTTACTCCAATTAAAATGAATTACAACTAAAAATTAAAAGAAATTATTGATTAGAATATTAGTAGTAAGACGGTGTCACAAGAAAACATTAGTTATATGTTAAATAGTAATTATAAACTATGAAATTTGTAATAATTTTGTTTTGACAGTAATTATTTATTGGCATTTTCCACTTTACTTCATCATGCAGTATCCAGTGTCGTGGCTGTTTTCAGCCAGCCCAGCAGAACTTACAGATCCTTTAATGTTCTCATATCACATGACTGTATTGTCACGGTTCACACATCCGCTGTGTTCTCAGGTCCCGTGATGTGTGTGTGTGACTGTGGTGTACGTCATGCTCATCAGCGCAGCTGCCGATCGTTACACTCACCAGGTGCCACTCATTTACGGTCTCTACATAAACTCACTCATTCCTCTGTTTCCCCGTCAGATGATTCTTCTAGTTCTCTGTCACTGTGCTGTTCGTGTTCCCTGGAGTTCGTGTTCGTGGAGTTCGTGTCAGTCTGGATGTGTATGTGATCGTCTTCGTGGGATTATTGTGACCGTGTCTCGTTTGTGTGTTTCACCGTCACCTGGATCTTCACCTCACATCACCAGCACCATCTTGCCCCTGCCTCACCCAACCGAGAGACTTTCACTCATTCTGTTTGTATCATCATCATCATCTCTACAATAAACTGGTTTACACTGCTTTTGCTTCCCTTTGCTTATTCACCCGTTACAGAATCATCTGACCACAATGGAAGCAGCAGGCACACCTCAACCCACTGCGGAGGAATTCATGCAGGCATGTGTCTCTCGGTTGGATGGTCAAGCTCAGGCTATTGGAGCTCTTGTGGGGCAGGTGTCCGAGCTCAACCAACGGATGCAACAACTTCGACTTCCCGCTGCGCCACCCACACCGCCCGCCCCGCTCGTTCTTCCTACACCATCTGGCGCAGCCCCACAGTACGAGCCCCGCCTTCCCACCCCGGAGATCTACACTGGTGAGCCGAACTTCTGCCGAGCTTTCCTCGCTAGGTGTTCGATGCATTTCGCATTACAACCGCGTACGTTCACTAGCGAGGAGAGCAAGGTGGCGTTCGTGCTCACCTTACTGTCTGGGAGGGCGGCACTGTGGGGAACGGCGGTGTGGGAAAATCAGGATCCTTGTTGTTCCTCGTTCACGACACTCGCCGACGAGATGAAGAGGGTGTTTGACCGCGCGGTCACCGGGAGAGAGGCCGCGCGGGTCTTGGCGGATCTCAAGCAGGGGGAGAGATCCGTCTCGGATTACTCCATCGACTTCCGCACCCTCGCGGCGGAGTGTCAGTGGAACGAGGAGGCGCAGTGGGACATGTTCCTGCATGGGTTGGCTGACCGCGTCCAGAAGGAGATTTATGCCCTGGAACTACCCGCCACCCTGGACGGCCTCATCAGTCTGGCCATGCGGGTAGACTCTCGACTCTCCCGGGCCGAGCGGCGGTGGTTACCCGCTCGGCTCCCCCCTGTGGAGAGAGGACCACCTCGAGCCAGCGGCGAGGGCGCGGTCGGTCACGTCTACGATCCCGAGCCCATGCAGGTCGGTAGAGCTCGGCTTACCCGGGAGGAGAAGGAGAGGCGGAGATCCCAGGGCCTCTGTCTTTACTGCGGGGCCGCCGGACATTTTGCTTTTTCATGCCCAGTAAAAGGCCCAGCCCGGCAGTAAGGTCGAGGCTACTGTCGGGTGGGATCTCCGCTGCTAAGACCTCATCCAGTGCTACCTCCACGCTCCTTCCGGTTAGGTTAAGATGGTCCAACCGTTCTCTTCACTGTTCTGCACTGTTGGATTCGGGAGCTGAGGGTAATTTTATGGACATTACTTTTGCACGTCACCATCAAGTTCCCCTCCTCCCCCTCACTGACATTATTGCCGTCCACGCACTCAACGGACAGTCCCTTCCTGACATCACCCTCATCACTGATTCCATAACTCTCACTGTGTCTGGCAACCACAGTGAGAGTATTCCATTTTACATTTTGGACTCCCCCCATGCACCCATTGTCTTAGGACACCCCTGGTTCACCAAGCATAATCCCCGTATCGATTGGCAGCTTAAATCTGTGTCTGAGTGGAGCATTAAGTGTTATGAATCTTGTCTTGTGTCTGCTTGTCCGTCTGTTTCTAGCTCTGTGTTTCAGGAGAAGGCAGCGGATCTGTGTAACGTGCCCGCGGAGTACCTCGACCTGAAGGAAGTGTTCAGTAAGTCTCGGGCTGCTTCTCTCCCTCCTCATCGTCCCTATGACTGTGCTATAGAGTTACTGCCAGGTACGTCTCCGCCTAAGGGCAAACTTTATTCACTCTCAGTTCCTGAGAGAGCCAACCAAGATT
This sequence comes from Garra rufa, assembly GCF_049309525.1. Taxonomy (NCBI): domain Eukaryota; kingdom Metazoa; phylum Chordata; class Actinopteri; order Cypriniformes; family Cyprinidae; genus Garra; species Garra rufa. The sequence continues at coordinate 44,258,898 of NC_133364.1, read as the reverse complement.
TGGAGAGAGCATTACGATGTATGGTCACCAGAAATCCTTCCTCCTGGAGCCAACAACTTTCTATGGTGGAGTACGCCCACAATTCGTTGCCAGTATCTTCCACGGGCCTATCCCCATTTGAATGTAGCATAGGGTACCAGCCACCTATTTTTCCCAGTCTGGAATCCGAAGTCGCGGTCCCCTCCGCTCACGCCTTCGTCCAGAGGTGCCATCGTACCTGGACTAGAGCCCGAGAGACTCTAGTCCAGGTGGGAGCGCGCACCAAGGCCAAAGCCGATCGCCACCGGTCTAGGCCTCCCGTATACGTCGTCGGTTCTAAAGTGTGGCTTTCTACAAAAAACATTCCTCTCCGATCCGTGTCGAATAAACTGGCTCCCAAATTTATTGGCCCGTTTGCTGTCACCAAAATCATTAGTCCGGTGGCAGTCCGCCTCAATCTCCCTCCAGTGTACAGGAGAATTCATCCCGTGTTTCATGTTTCCAAAATTAAGCCCGTGTTTTTTGCACGCATTAATCCGCCCACCCCGGTTCCCCCACCGCCGCGGCTCGTAGACGGGGAGCCTACCTATTCGGTCAACCGTATTCTGGACTCTAGGCGAAGGGGACGCGGATTTCAGTACTTGGTGGACTGGGAAGGTTACGGTCCGGAGGAGAGAAGTTGGGTGCCTGCCAGAGACATCCTGGATCACTCCCTTATTGATGACTTTAATCAACAGGTACAGATGGCTGGGAACGTCAGGGGACGTTCCTAGGGGAGGGGGTACTGTCACGGTTCACACATCCGCTGTGTTCTCAGGTCCCGTGATGTGTGTGTGTGACTGTGGTGTACGTCATGCTCATCAGCGCAGCTGCCGATCGTTACACTCACCAGGTGCCACTCATTTACGGTCTCTACATAAACTCACTCATTCCTCTGTTTCCCCGTCAGATGATTCTTCTAGTTCTCTGTCACTGTGCTGTTCGTGTTCCCTGGAGTTCGTGTTCGTGGAGTTCGTGTCAGTCTGGATGTGTATGTGATCGTCTTCGTGGGATTATTGTGACCGTGTCTCGTTTGTGTGTTTCACCGTCACCTGGATCTTCACCTCACATCACCAGCACCATCTTGCCCCTGCCTCACCCAACCGAGAGACTTTCACTCATTCTGTTTGTATCATCATCATCATCTCTACAATAAACTGGTTTACACTGCTTTTGCTTCCCTTTGCTTATTCACCCGTTACATGTATAACACAATTCTGTGTGTTATCTGAATGGATCAAGCAACTTACACTGTTTATCACTGTACATCCTGGCAGAAGCGCAGCGCGCGTTCATCAGCTCTGTGCGGGTGATTGATCCCACCGCTTCACACTTTTCGGCTATTTGCGGTTTTGAATGCGCTATAATTTAAAATAGCGCCTAATATGGGGGAGGTCTCCCTCGCTTCGGTGATCGGCCCACTGGGAATGTCCCGGTGCTCCCGATGGCCAGTTCATACCTGCAGGTACCTCAGAATAATGCCGGTGGGCAGTGGCTGCATTTAAAGTGTTGAATTAATGACGGTCAGTGAAATGAGGTAAAAAAAAAAAACCCGGACATTTTATGATATTTTACAAAATCCCCCCAGACATAATTTTATAGCCAAAAAGGAGGACATGTCCGGGTAAAAGAGGACGTATGGTCACCCTACATATGGACAAACAGTTACATGAAGTGTTTTCCCCTCAATAACTCCATAATACATTCGTTTTACTACAAGTAACTAGTACATTGGCATTTTTTGAACAGGTTATATATTCATCTGTATTTTTTCCCCAGAAAACTGAATTGAAACAAAGTTAAGCAAAAAAATATTTTGTTATGTGATTTACAATAAGCAGTATCTTTTAGGCATGGTTAATAAACTTGCATAAATTCAATATATACATTGATAATTTTGATATATATTGTTAACATATATGGTCTTATCATATAATACAATATACAATTTTAATATATATTGTAAACATATATGGTCATAACATGCAAAACCATATAAAAGTTGACCATATATATACTTTCAATATATGTTTATATACAAATTGTACTATGGGAAATTCATATATGTTATAAACATATATCTACATATATCCAGAAGATGTATATATGTGATAATAATATATTGCCCTATATTTAAAATATATGAGAGTAGCACTTCTGGTATAGGGACATATATGTCATATATTACATTTCGGTATGGGTACACCAAGAACAATAACTATAAAGATAACGATATTGGCATCCACACCAGTGAATGATTTCATACTTTTATAAGCGCACTCGCATCTGCCGCTTTATATTCTCAGGCTCCTTATAGCAGGAAGTATTCTGATTGGATGTCAAAGTTTGTATGGTTCCCAGAGTTGCCAACTTACCAATTTTGTTGCTAAAATTAGCAGTTTGTCTGAGTACCCTTGCAACTTTTCTTCCAAAAGCACCTAACAACAAATTTGGCAGTTTTTAAAATTAATTTGTTAACTTTTAGCAACTTTTGATTAAGTGACTGACAATAAAAAGGCACACATTTTCAATCCAAATTTCACAAAAAGAGGAAATCAAAGACACCTTGCAGTACACACATCACGTTAATTAAGTTAGCTGCTAATTGCAATTGTTCAATTTAATCAATGACATCACGTGATTTAGCTAACAAATCAACCTTCAGCAACTTTCTTTGAAAATTAGTTGGCAACACAAAATCTTTCTGAAAGTGATTCCAAGGATATTGTTTCTCTGTGCTTTTCGTTTTAGTTGTGGTGTGGACCCTGCTATTCTTTAAATGTTAATTGTTATCATTCTTGGTGTGAACTGGCCTTAATTATTACTTTTTTTTTCCTGTTCAGAGTGGCTAGTATGATCCAGCAATTTACCTCTGGGCTAAACTCCTGTGGCCGGATGTGTGGCCGGATGTGCTTAAAAATTGGATCGCTTTTCTTCCAGTGTTTACGAACACAAGAGGTGCACTGGCAAGAATTGAAATCCGAGACCTCTTCAGCATTGTCTGGAGTTCACCAGGGAGCAACAGGCGGGACCTTGAGGAGGACACCGTCTTCCAGTGGGAGTGCTGGCTTATGTTAATTCAAGGCAAGTGTTTCTATAACTGCACACTGTGTAATTAGAGTTTGCTTCTTACCTTTTACATTTTGTTTTACACACAAACAGAGGAAGAAGTGGGCATATCCTTTGAGGATGTCCTAGTGTTTGTAACTGCCGCAGATTCTATTCCTCCACTGGGATTTCAGCAAAAGTGCCAGGTGGAATTTTATGACCAAGAGGAGCCAACCCACAGAATTCCATATGCTTCTACCTGTGCTCTGACTCTCTATCTTCCAAGAGGTGTGTCAGAAGAAGAGGAATTTAGGGAATTAATGTTCCTTGCCATAAAAGGGTCTCTCGGATTTGGGAAGGTATAAGCGTCACCTTCTTAATCTTCATTATGTTTTTAAAGTCAATAAACAAAAAAAGACATGGTGGTAAGGACTCAATTTGTAAGTGAGGCAGGTGTCTGTCAAGTGTGGAAACTTAGATGCATCCCATTTCAAGCTAAAAACATTTTCTAACCAAAAACATTTGGAAGAATGACTTACCACCATGTCTTTTTTTTTTTTTTGCTTATTGCTGCAAATATTTCATTCCAGACATAGCCTGTCACTAGAGAGAATTGTTCAGAAGGGTTCATAGAAGTTACTGTTGATTGAATTTTAGAACTTGTATAAGAATTGTGAACTTTAATTTTCACGTTAAGTTTAAATGACTTTACCTTGCCAAGTTTCCATTTATTTCCCTTCAGTGTTTTAAATAGAATATTGTGTTCTGGCGTTATTGTATTACAATACAAAACAAATTAATGCTTCAGTTCATTAAATAAAAACTTCAGTAATGTTTTTGCAAACATCTTAATCTTTGGATTTTTTTTAACAACTCTGGTAAAAAAATAAAAAAAAAATTGCTGCAAGATCCCAAGATCTAAATATTTTGTATTTGATTGACAAAGAATAAATCAGAAAACAATTTTGGTGTGGGAACTTGGCACTTTTATTTCACAAGCATTCCAGAAGACCTCAACATTGACATTGATGCACATGGCCAGTGGTGTCACGACCACACACACAGGGAGATGGTGAGTATCTTTCAAGGTCTTTATTAACAAACGTGCACAGTTCAACACACGTGCAAACGGGTGAATAAAGGTCTCTGTGGTCAAATCTTCAAACACAACACAACAGGTGAGTTCAAGTTCATAAGTATTATAGCGTTAGCAACAGTCACTTCCCTCTGACACGATTAACGTGTTTCACAGGAGATCATCGGGGCAATCCACGAGGAGCACAGGAGAACATCGGAATGATCCACGAGGAGCACAGGAGAGACAACAGGAGGGGGAGAAGATCCACAGAGAAACATCCATGCAACTTCGATACCAGCCGGTGAGTGAGTGACAGAGGTAAGTATATAAAGGGTGTGGTGATTGCTGGTGCAGGTGACGGTGATTAGAATTCTGGTGATGGTTCACGGGTGTGCTGTGGTGGTGATTGGCTGGTTGGTGGAGGATCGTGGTGATTGGGGCTGAGGGAACATGCAGAGGGTGTGACATCACCCCCTCCTCCACGGGTGACTCCTGGCACCCAAGAACGGCGACGGGGACGACCACGACCTCTGGGAGCTGGGCGTTCGGGATGTTGGCGGTGGAATTTCTCGAGGAGAGTCGGGTCCAGGATGTCGTCACGGGGTATCCACGATCTCTCCTCGGGTCCGAACCCCTCCCAGTCCACTAGGTACTGGAGCTGGCCGTTCCGCCGCCGGGAGTCTAGGATTTCTTGGACTTGGTAGATGTTATCTCCGAGGATCTCTGGCGGGTCGGGAGGAGGAGGTGGCTCCGATTCTGTGGAGGAAGGGAATAGGGGTTCAGTGTGGCGTTTGAGCAGGGAAACGTGAAACGAGGGAGCGATTCTGTAATGTGGAGGTAGGTTTAGACGGTAGGTGACCGGGTTGATTTGTGAGTGAACGGTGAAGGGCCCTATGTAGCGGGGACTCAGCTTCCTACTGGGCAGCCGGAGGCGTATGTCTCGAGTGGAAAGCCATACCTGGTCCCCGGGGAGGTAAACTGGGTTGGGTAACCTACGACGGTTGGCGTGTTCCGTATGCCTCCGTACTGCCCGCTGGAGATGGACGTGCGCTGAGTCCCACACCCTCTCGCTCTCTCGGAACCAGTGATCTACCGCGGGCACCTCGGAGGATTCTCCTGTCCATGGAAACAGAGCTGGTTGATAGCCTAGAATACATTGGAAGGGGGTTAGACCAGTAGAGGTTTGACGGAGGGAATTTTGCGCATACTCAGCCCACGGTAGATACTGGCTCCAGGTGTTTTGATGTTGGGAACAGTACGTCCGAAGGTAGCGGGAGATTTCCTGTATTTTCCGTTCGGTCTGCCCGTTAGTTTGAGGGTGATATCCGGATGACAGGCTGACTGTGGTACCCAGGAGTTTGAAGAAGGCCCGCCAGACCCTGGAAATGAATTGAGGTCCTCGATCGGACACGATGTCTTCTGGAAGTCCGAAGTTCCGGAATACATTGTGGAACAGTGCCTCTGCGGTTTCTAGCGCTGTGGGGAGACCTTTGAGAGGTATTAATTTGCAAGCTTTTGAAAATCGATCGACTACCACTAAAATTGTGGTGTAACCCTGAGAGGGAGGCAGGTCTGTGGCGAAGTCTATACCCAAGTGTGTCCAGGGTCGGCGGGGAATAGGTAACGGTTGTAATTTACCTTCGGGTAAGCGGCGTGGGGTTGTGTTGACGGCGCAGACCGAACATCCTTGGACGTACCGTTCCACTTCCCTGCTCATGTTGGGCCACCAATATTTCTGCTGGAGGAGCGAGAGGGTTCGCCTGCTGCCAGGATGTCCTGAGCCGGGGGACGTGTGCGTACTATCCAGCAGAAGGGGTCTAAGACGGCTTGGGACATAGACACGACCCGGGGGAAGCTCCGGTGGTGCAGGTTCCTCGAAGGTGGCGGCCCGTATATCTTCGTCGAGTTGCCATAGTATGGGTGCGAGGAAGACTGATGGGGGTAGAATTGGATCAGGATCGTCAGAGGTAGGTTCAGGTGAGTACATACGTGATAGGGCGTCTGCTTTGGTGTTTTTGTGGCCGGGTTGGTAAGTAATGTTGAAATTGAATCGGGCAAAGAATAGTGACCAGCGAGCTTGGCGGGCATTTAGTCTCTTGGCGTGCTGAATGTACTGGAGGTTCTTGTGGTCGGTTATTACGGTGAAGGGGAACTGGGCTCCTTCCAACCAGTGCCGCCACTCTTCGAGGGCGAGCTTTATTGCCAGCAGTTCGCGGTCTCCAATTCCATAATTCTGCTCGGCTGGGGTGAGTTTCTTGGAATAGTACGCACACGGATGGAGGGATCGGGGTTCATCAGACCATTGGGACAGCACAGCTCCTACGCCTACGTCCGCCGCGTCTACTTCCACCACGAAGGGCCTTGAAGGGTCGGGGTGCTTGAGGATGGGAGCGGTGGTGAACATTAGCTTAAGACGGTCGAAGGCTTGCTGAGCCTCTGGAGTCCACTGTAGTACCCGGCGTCCTCCCTTTAAGAGGGAAGTGAGTGGAGCCGATAGGAGGCTATAGTTTTTTATAAAGCGTCGGTAGAAGTTAGCGAAGCCTAAGAAACGCTGAAGTTCCTTCACCGTCCTTGGTTCCGCCCACTTGGCCACTGCGTCCACCTTACCGGCTTCCATACGAACTCCCTCCGCAGTGATCACGTATCCGAGAAAGGAGATGGAGGGTTGATGGAATTCACATTTTTCTAACTTCAGATAGAGTTGGTACTCACGGAGGCGTTGGAGAACCTGGCGGACGTGGTCTTGATGTTCCCTTAGGTTACGTGAGTAAATGAGGATATCGTCAATGTAGATGATTACGAAACGATGGAGGTAGTCGCGGAAGATTTCGTTCATGAAATTCTGAAATACGGAGGGACTGTTAGCCAGGCCATAGGGCATCACCTGATATTCATAGTGACCGGTCGGGGTGATGAAGGCGGTTTTCCACTCATCTCCTTCTCGGATACGGATCAGGTTGTACGCACTGCGGAGGTCGAGTTTGGTGAAGATGCGGGCTTCCCGTAGTTCCTCCAAGGCAGCTGGCACTAGAGGAAGTGGATAGGCGAATTTCACCGTGGCGTCGTTGAGCACCCGGTAGTCAATGCAGGGTCTGAGTCCACCATCCTTCTTGGGGACGAAGAAGAAACTGGATGCTGCTGGGGACGTGGAAGGTCTGATGAACCCCTGTTGGAGAGCCTCCTGGATGTAATTCTCCATGGCCTCCTGCTCAGGACGTGAGAGGGGGTAGATCTTCCCGTGGGGTAGTTTGGCGCCTGGCAGCAGGTCGATACTACAATCCCAGGGCCGGTGCGGTGGTAGTTGTGTGGCCCGTTCCTTACTGAAGACATCGGTGAAAGACTGATAGACGGGGGGAATGGCGGTGGCGGATTGAGTGGCAGGACTCTCTATGGTGGTGGCGTGCAGAGGGATAGGACGGTATGGAGACTCTGGATCCGACGAGGAAGGACGGTAGCCGTGGTTCTCACACGTTTTACCCCACTCCAGGACCTCTCCTGTGCTCCAATCTATGCGGGGTTGGTGCTTAATGAGCCATGGTCTGCCCAGGATGACATCCACGTTGGCTCGCGGGAGTACTAGGAGGGTCAGATATTCACGGTGGTTGTGTTGGGAGACGAGGGTCACTTTTCTGGTCCGGCGAGATATCTTACCATCGCCCAATGGTGAGTTTTGGATTGTGGTAATTTGGTATGTGACCTCATTTTGAACGGTGGGAATTCGATGTTTAGCAATGAAGTGTGATGAAACAAAATTGCCAGCCGCTCCGGAATCCACGAGCACATAGATGGGGAGAGTACGAGAGTTTACTATTAGTTCAGCGGTAATATGGGGTAAGAGAGACATGGCTGGAGTAATAGATACGGTACTCACCATTGGACGAGGCGGGCGGACTGGACAGGCACTGATGAAGTGTGAGGCTTCTCCACAATACAGGCGATTATTAATTCGTCGTTTCCTCTCCGCAGGATCCAGGCGATAGGAGTCGGTAATCATGGGCTCTTCCGCATCTCGTTGGGGTGACGGTGTTCGGAGTGGAGGGAAGCTGGGTGCAGACTTTGCAGAAGGACACGCTGAGAGGTGTTGAGAAATGCCTACTGCCTTCTTAATAAAAGTTTCCAGCGGTACATTGTCATCGTAGATGACCATATGCTTGCGGATCTGGGGTTTAAGCCCCTTACGGTAGGCTGCTAGGAGAGCGACTTGGTTCCAACCACTGGTGGCCGCTAGGGAGCGGAAGCGCAGGGTGTATTCATGAATATTGGACGTACCTTGATTCAGAGTAATCAGTTCATCGTGCACGGAAAGGGGAGTGAGAGCAGCTCCAAACACGTCCTTGAAGTGGGCAACGAAAGCATTATAGGAGATTAATGCATCGCTCCGTGAATTCCAGAGTGCGTCCGCCCATTGAAGTGCCTGCCCAGTGAGGAGGGAAATCATAAAATATATTTTAGAAATTTCGTTTGGAAACTGGTGTGCGTTGGCTTCGATATAGAGGGAACATTGCAGGAGGAAACCATTGCAACCACCCGGGTCTCCGGAATAACTCATGGGGCGAGAGAGGGGCGTGTTGGAAATCGTCGTTGGAGCAGCAGGTAGAGATTGACGAAGAACGTTTACCATATCCGAAAATGGGTCGGGGGTGTCTTCGGTGATAGCGGCGCTCGCCTCCATGAGTGACGTGGAGAGTTATTACTTTTGGGCTGGTATCCTGTCACGACCACACACACAGGGAGATGGTGAGTATCTTTCAAGGTCTTTATTAACAAACGTGCACAGTTCAACACACGTGCAAACGGGTGAATAAAGGTCTCTGTGGTCAAATCTTCAAACACAACACAACAGGTGAGTTCAAGTTCATAAGTATTATAGCGTTAGCAACAGTCACTTCCCTCTGACACGATTAACGTGTTTCACAGGAGATCATCGGGGCAATCCACGAGGAGCACAGGAGAACATTGGAATGATCCACGAGGAGCACAGGAGAGACAACAGGAGGGGGAGAAGATCCACAGAGAAACATCCATGCAACTTCGATACCAGCCGGTGAGTGAGTGACAGAGGTAAGTATATAAAGGGTGTGGTGATTGCTGGTGCAGGTGACGGTGATTAGAATTCTGGTGATGGTTCACGGGTGTGCTGTGGTGGTGATTGGCTGGTTGGTGGAGGATCGTGGTGATTGGGGCTGAGGGAACATGCAGAGGGTGTGACAAGTGGTGGACGAAGTACACAAATCAAGTACTTGAGTAAAAGTACAGATACGTATAATAGAATATTACTCCAGTAAAAGTAAAAATACTCCTTTTTCCATTTTACTTGAGTGAAAGTACAAAAGTACTACATTTTTTGTGTACTTAAGTAAAAAAGTACTGACATATTTTGCAATTTTATAAAGGCTATAAATTTATATTAGCATATATATTTTTTATAATCCTACTATAAGCCTTGGTTTTTCCCAAAATAACCACTAGCCTATATGGAGTCAAGATAGATTTTTGTTGTTGATATGGTCTACGTTGACAATGTTCACTGTGAAGCTTACATTGCATTGTAACGTTACCTGAGAGAAAACTGATTTAACCATCTCATTTTCACCAGTAAGAAAAGTGTTTTAAAGCTTGTTATTTTGCGGAACGGCACAGTTATAAATGATATGAGAATAAGGCCTGAAGTTAGGAAGAAAAATGTAATTATATTTTCATAATATTTTTCTTTTTTCTCAAACATTGTCTGTGGTGTAAAAACACCCCTGGCCAAATGTCCCCAGAGGGCATCACTTCCCACTTTGATAATTACTGTAGTTACCATCTGAACATCACATCTTTTCTTTTCCCTCAGATGTCCCTTGTCAAAAAATCCTATTGGAATTTCAGTTTATCCTTTAGGATCTTAGTGGGTTCTTAGAATCCTATTGGACTTTACGATTTATTTTAATGGAATTTCACTTTGTCCTGTAGGATTTTAGTGGATTTTTAGAATCCTATTGGACATTACGATTTATTTTAATGGAATTTCACTTTGTCCTGTAGGATTTTAGTGGATTTTTAGAATCCTATTGGACATTACAATTCATTTTAATGGAATTTCACTTTGTCCTGTAGGATTTTAGTGGATTTTTAGAATCCTATTGGACATTGCAATTTATTTTAATGGAATTTCACTTTGTCCTGTAGGGTTTTATTGGATTCTTAGAATCCTATTAAACATTACGATTTATTTTGGTAGAACTTCACTTTGTCCTGTAGGATTTTCCTTGATTTTTAGAATCTTATTGGACAGTGTTTTATTTAATGGGATTTCACTTTGTCCTGTATTTTATTGATTCATAGAAACTTAATGGGCATTGTCATTTTTAAACGAAATTTCACTTTGTCTTGTATGATCTTAGTTGATTCTGTTGATTAATTACTTTTTTAATTTTACTTTTTTTTTTTAACATTGCATGTTTGTGTGCACCTGTAACCCACAATAAATTGCAGCCTATGTGAATACACACAAATATAAACACATAATATGTATTTATTGAAATTTATAATATTAAAGAAAGGCAAAGATAATATATATGATATTTCATAATGTTCGAATGAGTTAAATGTATTACATGTGATTAAGAATTCACAGAAATACGAACATCTACATACGGTATTGTCCTGACGCGGCCCCTTTAAGAAATCCGAATGTAGCGCGCCTGCTCTGCAACTGTAGCGCTCATCATTTGAAAATAACGGTCGAAGAGGAAAAGCAGCGAGTGATAAACGGTGTTTAACTTGTTCAAATTTGATTTTAAGACGCTAAAAATGACGAAATAGTAACATTTAGCTGGTCTGCATCCTAAACCAACAATATTGGGTGATCTTGGTGAGTTGTTGAACTCGTGTTTGATTGTATCTGCTGATATTATTAACTTAATCATTCAGCCCAGGATTTGCTGAATTAAACTACTACTAATTTAGAAAAGACTGTTTAACCTTTTGTTATGTTATTTATTTATTTATTTATTGTCACAGTAAAGAGTTATTTTTCTTTCCAACTTCTGGTGTCCTCTAAGTTTTATATCTACCTCCCTCACTCAAGTCTAGAACTGCTCCAGTATTTGCATTGGAGGACAATTGCTACATACTGTGTGTGTGTGTGTGTGTGTGTGTGTGTGTGTGTGTGTGTGTGTGTGTGTGTGTGTGTGTGTGTGTGTTTCACTAAAGCTGTGTGCTGCACAAATCACCTCACATGTTGTTTACAATGTTATTGAACAAGGTGATGTAAACAGCAAACTGCAAATACTATTTGATAGTAAAACAAAAACAGTGGAAAAGTGCACTTTAGATTACAAAAAGAACAGGCATCCAATTTGATCCCATAAAAATCCCATAGAAACCATCCTACAGAATATTTATGTCTTGTCAAAAAATCCTAAAGGATTCCAATAAGAATTTTGTACAGGATTCTTATTGGAATTTCTATCATATTTTGGAACCATTCCTATAGGATTTTGATAGGAATATATAAGATTCTTATAAGATTCTTATATATTCTGTAGGATCATTCCTAAAGGATTTTTTATGGGATCAAATTGGATGCTTGTTCATGTCTTTATGGGAACTTTTTTATCTAAAGGTGAACTTTTCCACTGTTCTTGTTTTACTAACAAATAGTACTTGCAGTTTGCTGTTTACATCACCCTGATGTAGACGTTGTTCATTGTATGTTGCTTATCAAAAAATCCTAAAGGATTCTGATAAGTAACTTGTACTGGATCTTATGTTGGAACTGTTTTTATAGGATTTCAATAGGAATAGTCTTAGGATTCTTCTTGAAAGATGCTTTAAAATAAAACAGGATCCCATTAAAATCCTGTAGAAATTATCCTACAGGATGTGTATGTCTTGTCCTATAGGAAAATCCTATAAAATAATTCCTAATGGAATCCTTTAGGAATGGTTCCAAAATATGATAGAAATTCTGATTTGAATCCTGTAGAGAATTCCTAGTGGAATCCTTTAGGATTTGTAGAGGATTCCTATTGGAATGTATATTAAGGTGAGTTAAAGTAAACTGCAAGACACTAAACTAATATAAACAATTAAAAAAGCGTACCGTTAGGATTCTTCAAAATTCTTGAAAGATGCTTTAAAATAAATCCCATTAAAATCCTGTAGAAATTATCCTACAGGATATTTATGTCTTGTCCTATAAGAAAATCCTATAAGATAATTCCTAATGGAATCCTTTAGGAACGGTTCCAAAATATGATAGAAATTCTAACTGGAATCCTGTAGAGAAATCCTATTGGAATCCTATGGGATTTTTTGACAAGGGGTAATCTGTCTAGGTGGTTGATTATAAATATTTGGACTTCATATCTGAAAATTACCTCAACTTAGCACCAGCAAGCTTGTTAGCTAGACAGTTAGCATCAGCTAACAATATTTACTTATTTTCAGTATGGTTATGAATAAACATTTATTTCTGTATATTAGGCTAGTTGATTCAAACAATATAAAAAAGTATACCGTTAATAAACAATATAAAAACAGATGTCACATAGGGCTAAATGCGTAGCATTTTAATAAAACTGTTGAGGTTACAGCAGCGAGGAATATGAACGTGTAACGTTATGAGTTATTTGATTTAATCTGTTTTATTTTAATGTTTCGTTTTTTTACCTAAAAAGAGACGATGTTGATGTGTCTGCATTTAATCATTTCAGCGGGCTTAAATACATCACCCTTTACAGCAGATTTAGTTCGCAAACAACTGACAATTGCAATAATTAATCCTAAAACTCGACATTATATCTTACTTTTCGCAGCATCAGTCGCGCGCGCTCACAATCTCCCGGTTCTTATTTGTGAATTCAGATGACTGGAGACTCGCTCTAAACGGCTCATTTGAATCAGTGAGTTTGAACAGCTGCAATTGGATCAGTCCAATTCGTGAATGAATCGCTTGTGGCGATTTGCGAACCGATTGAAAAGAATCAGTTTGTTCATTAAAGGGATAGTTCACCCAAAAATGAAAATTTGATGTTTATCTGCTTACCCCCAATGCATCCAAGATGTAGGTTACTTTGTTTCCTCAGAAAAACACAAACGAAGATTTTTAATGAAAACCGGCACAGTCTGTCAGCCTTATCATGGACGTGAATGGGCACCAAACCTTTAAAAGTAAACAAAAACATGCACAGACAAATCCAAATTACACCCTGCGACTCGTGATGATACATTGATGTCTTAAGACATGAAACGATCGGTTTTTGTGAGAAACTGAACAGTATTTATATAATTTTTTACCTTTGATACACAGCCACGTCCATCTGTCATGTGCATCAGTTACGTCACATTAGCACGCGCTCTAGCGTAGAATACGCAAACGCCGTAAGGGGAAATCAGTGAAAAGTCCCGGATGAGTTTGCGCAAACTAATGTAATCTTTTAGCTTTAAATCGGTTTAAACAATCAGGATACGCGCAAGTAATAACCATTTTGAATAGCCGCTATATCCACAATCTCTGTGCTCTGTGTAAACAATGAGTGTCGTATTCATGCGACAGATCGCTTCCGGCGTTTGCGTATACTACGCCAGAAGCGCGTGCTCATGTGACGTGACTGATGCCAAACGCGTGCTCAGGAGAGATGGACATGGCTGTGTATCAAAGGTAAAAAATGATATAAATACTGTTCAGTTTCTCACAAAAACCGATCGTTTCGTGTCTTAAGACATCAATGTATCATCACGAGTCGCAGGGTGTAATTTGGATTTGTCTGTGCATGTTTTTGTTTACTTTTAAAGGTCTGGTGCCCATCCACTTCCATGATAAGGCTGGCAGACTGCACCGGTTTTCGTTAAAAATATTCGTTTGTGTTTTTCTGAGGAAACAAAGTAACCTACATCTTGGATGCATTGGGGGTAAGCAGATAAACATCAAATTTTCATTTTTGGGTGAACTATCCCTTTAATCAGACACTGCTTCTGCGTCTCGGAGCACGTAATATATTATAAGGAGTAACGACATGTTTTATTAAATGTAGTGGAGTAAAAAGTACGATATTATGCTTTGGAATGTAGTGAAGTAAAAGTAAAAGTTACTCAAAATAAAACTACTCCAGTAAAGTACAGATACTTGAAAAATGTACTTAAGTACAGTAACGAATTACAACTACTTACTGTCCACCACTGCACATGGCCTTAAATTAAAATGACTACTACGTCTTAACATATATACATATCAAAATAATTAATTATTAAAGTCATAGCTGCAAGCTTATTTGGGTCCATACAAATGTAAAAAGGTGACCAAATTTCACCAAAAAAAATGTTGTTTTGGACACAGTTTGGACGGTTCTTTTGGTGTCAAGAAATAAAAACCTGAAAGTGATAATGTATAATGGAAAATAGTCTAAACGAACTTGAAAGGTTAGTTTTAAGTTTGGTCCATTTAATGAAAGTCAACCATAACATGCAGCCATAAGTTCCATTTTGGGATCAACATTGCAAAGAGTGTCTAATCCAAGTTCTGCTTGTGCACCACCAAGTGGATTAAATTGTGCAACAAGTTGCTCCAAGGTTGCATTGTCCAAAGTGTAGTGATTCTGTGGTACTGGTACTCTGTCTGGCCAGTCAACCATTGCTGTCCCTTGCATTCTTGATGTTGTTTCTCCTTGTTCAGATGGTCCTTGAACAACAGTTTCAGCTGCTGGTCCAGCTCCTCTGCCAAAGATTTCTTGCATTGCTGTGGTTCTTTGTCCTTGTTGTTCCAGGCAGCCTCGGACAAAAATCTGCATTGGGGTCTGATGTCTTTCAGTTCTCAGCCCATGGTTGTTCCATTGTTGGATGAAGGCAGTCAAGTCCCTGTTGATCCTTGGCAAGTACACATAATGAAGAGCCCAATATGTCCACTATACCGTCACTATCCAGGAAGTGGAAGAGATTATAGTAAACATTAGTCAATCCCCGCCACATGTCACCCCAGAGCCTCTCAATACGCTGGTTATGAGTGCTCCTGCCCCTGATAGCACTGCCTCTCTCTGAGCCCCTGAGAATGTTCATCATCACTCAGACATCATTGTTTTCTCCTCCATGATCTGTTCTGACCCTAGAAGGCACTAATACCTGGCCAGAGCATTCAAAAAGCAATTCATTACAGTGCTGCTGCGGTTGTTGTTTGAAGCACGGAGAAAGACTATGAGACGACTGTAGCCATCTATGCCACCATGAATGACAATTCTCCACCTAAAACATAACAGAAACGCTGTTATAATATAAGGCATTAAAAACAAAAAGAAAATACATTACAGTACATCTTCCTATAAAGAATATTTAAATAGGAAGTTCATGAATACTTTTTTAATAATATATACTTTATTAAATGTTACTTGTATAAAACAAAAAAGCATACTCATGTAATGTGTACAGGTGCATCTCAATATATTAGAATGTTGTGTTAAAGTTCAGTAATTCAACTCAAATTGTGAAACTTGTGTATTAAATGAATTCAATGCGCACAGACTGAAGTAGTTTAAGTCGTCGGTTCTTTTAATTGTGATGATTTAGGCTCACATTTAACAAAAAACCCACCAACCTCAAATTATACTAGACCAATAAAACATTTTTAGTGAATTGTTGGCCTTCTGAAAAGTATGTTCATTTACTCTATATGTACTTAGTTACTGCCTCAATTGGGCACGGCATGGAGGTGATCAGTCTGTGGCACTGCTGAGATGGTATGGAAGCCCAGGTTGCTTTGATAGTAGCCTTCGGGTCGTCTACATTGTTGGGTCTGGTGTCTTTCGTCTTCCTCTTTCTCTATGGGGCTCAGGTCAGGCGAGTTTGCTGGCCAATCATGCACAGTAACACCATGGTCATTGAACCAGCTTTTGGTACCTTTGGCAGTGTGGGCAAGTGCCACTCTTTGAAATAACTTACAAGAAAACCTTTTCACAACATTCTAATTTATTGAGATGCACCTGTATATCTACCTTATCAATTTGTGGTTGCCATCAAGGTGCCAAAAGGACTTTGGTCCAGCAACTCTGTATGATCGCCTCTGTGGTCTTCTTTGTGCCATTGCCCTTAGTGCAGCTGCCCTGGGGTTGGTTCGAATTAAACTCTTTCTCACTCTGTCTCTCTGTACCCGTACTCCACCTGCCCGTAACTGTGCTCTGACAGCCTCAGATCCAAGCTGATCATTCCCAGCCACAATATCTTTGATCATGTCATCAAGGGCATCATCAGTTACATCAGAATATGTAACAGAGCGATTCAAATTGAACATCCTGAAACAAATAAAAATACAAACATAACTATTGTTTATCATCAAGATAATGCTGATCATTGCTCTCGTAGCTCAAATACTAGAGCATGGAGCTATAGCCAGGGCTCTACACTTACTTTTCATGTTAGGAGCACTTGTCAATTTTAGGAGCACATTCTAAACAATAATCCAAAATCAGAAAAAAAAAATGTGCCTTCCCATTACGATGTGATATTTGACTCCTAAAAGTGATCAAATGTAAATATGATCCACAGGGAAATTTTTGAAAATGTTTTTACATTTTCACATGTTTGATAAGGCTCAGAGATGGCATGAGTGCAATCAAATTCATCCGTTCATGTTGAGATTAATGTTTTAAATATAATATTTTGAAGACAGAAATATTAAAGATTTAAACAACTGAAAATATCTGCCAGCAGATGGAGGCAAGACACTGATTTAATTACTGAATCATATGATTCATTTGATTTGTTTGAAAGGCTGATTCATTCAGGAATAAAGCAAGTGAATGTCTTTATGAATGGGAAATTTAATTATTTCTCTAGATTATTAATTATTACTTTACTCTCTAGAGAAGTTGAAGCATGAAGAAAAATAAAGTGAAAATGAAATTAGTCCCTAAGGGCCTCTGCTGGATGTATGTGGTCATTGCACTTTCTTTCTTTAACTATATCTTCAAAAGTTTTTCCACCAACCTGTAGATGGCAGTACTGTATCCCTAACACATAGAGTAATGTCCAAAAACAATTTAGATTAAATTTAGATCATCATTAAGGTGTTTTTTTTTTATTAAAAATTAATTTTTTATAAGCCACTTGGTGGCGTAGTTGAGTAATTGTGCAGTAAATGGGTAAAAAAGTACAAAATATCCATGAAAACACAGCAGAACTGTAAAGTTGAGAAGTAAACGAAAAAAATGATATATAGTTTATAATATTAAAAATGTATAATTCATTATGGAATCACACTTTCAATCCTTGGGGTCAATCTGACCCCAAAGAAAGTAAAGATAAAACCTACTTAAGGAGAGTTGTAGGGTTAAGACAGTCTCTTGCTGCCACCTACTGGCACAACAATGTAACCTGCAATGAAAGCACTGGAAAATCGCAAACATACATTTTCAAAATCAGGTATGCCTGTATTATAAAATATTATTCATTGAAAAATAATAACCATTATAAAACATTAAACAAATTGGATGTCATATTACTGTAATTTGTGTATACCTAAATACCTAAAATATAAGCAATAGTATTAGTGCAAACGAATAATAAGATTGCAATTTGACTATTAATATAACTGCTATAAAATAATTTGTAACTCCTTGAAATTAAATGCTTTATATTTCGCCAATACAAATCATTTTTTTCTGTTAAAAATATATATATGCCCTGAAATTTCTTGAACTTTGTAAATGTACGCATATTCAAATTTGCCATGCATTGCATAATTTTCATATGTTTTATTGGTATATATTTATGCATTTGTCTTGTTTAGGTATCATATTTTTATATTTTGTTAATAAATATGATGAGTGACAAAATTTGTGTGTAGTATCAATTATTAGGCCTATATCGACGATATCAGCAATGGTACAAGTAAAGTGAAATGTAAAAAAGTGCTGGTAATAAGATCAATATACAGATTTAATATAGCATGTTAAGTACCAGTTTGGAAGTGGTAAGTACGTTTTTAAAACGTTTGAAGGAGACATACTGTCAGGGGTGCGTGCAGGAGTAGACGAGATGATAGACAATATTTACAAAGTACAATATATTTAATATAAATCTCCGAGTGGAACAAGGCAGGAACATACACACACACACACACACATCTAAATACACAGAAGGACCGACAGGGAACTGAACTCACAGACAGACTTTTAAGGACAGACTAATCATAAGACACAGGTGACATAGATGACTGATAAATCAAACACAGGTGACGGTGATTACACAAACGAGGACTAAACCAAATAACAAAATGACAGGGGGAAGACAAATGGGAAAAACCAATGACAAGACAGACAGAACTGTGACATTACGCCCCCCTCCGGAAAGGCGCGTCCTCGCGCCGTGGAAAAAACGAAAAAACGAGAGGGGCGGAAAACCAGGAAACCAGAGTCAATGAAGAAGGGGTCTCCGGCGGAGGACGCAACCCCCGGAGGAGGACCAGAACAAAAGTCCAGGTGACACAAAAGACAGTCCATGGGGGCGACGACGGAGGGAGGAGCCAGGGAAGACACAGGAGGGACCTGAAGCAGGAGAGCAGGACCCAGATCGCAGCCAGGATGACAGCCCATGGAGGAGCCGACGGAGGGAGGAGCCATGGTGGAGGGAGGACCGCCGACTCCAGGGGTCCGACCGACAGAGGCAGAGCAGCTGGCAGAGGAACCCGAGGCGGAGGTGGAGAGCCGACGGACCAGGGCGACACCGAGGAACCGGAGGGCCAAGGTGGAACAGGAGGCTCTGGCGACCGAGGCGGAGATCCGGAGGTCCGCGGCGGAGCCGGAGCGACAGAGGATGAAGGCGATGCTGACGGGAAGGAGGAGCCTGACAGAGCCGGTGGGACAGAGGGACGAGGCGAAGCCAGAGGAGTGGAGTCCCGAGGCGGCGGATGGTCGACGACTGACCAAGGCGGAGCCGGAGGGACGATGGAGCCCGGTGGAGCTGGTGGGCCGACGGGCGACGGTGGAGCTGAGGGCGTTGAGAGCCGTGGTGGAGCCGCAGGGTCGGAGGGCCGAGGTGGAGATCTGGGCTGTGAGGCTGGAGGCGGAGCTGAGGGATCCTCCAGCCATGCCACCGATGTTGATTGGCATCCCTGCGGCGAGCCCACTGCATGGATGGTGGGCTGAGGGTGAGCAAGGGGACTGACCGATGACCTGGGAAACTTTGGACGGCTGGGCGGAACCAGCGGGGACTCAGGACGGCTGGGCGGAACCAGCGGGGACCAGGCAGATTCAGACAGAAGAGGGCGGGTGGGAGGGAAGCTTAGGCAGGTCAGTGGCTCAGAGGAAAAGTCTATTAAGTCAAATGGTTTATAATCCATAACTTTGGAAAAGAAGTCAATAAGGTCCCCAGAGTTGTCTATCTCACCCCCAGCGGAGTTGCAGTGGGCAGGGCTCTCTATTTCCCTCACTTGCTCCACGTCGCAATCCACCGTCACAGATGTAGAATCCGGCTCACGCACCTGATCAGCCGGAGAGGGCTCTGGCTCTGTCGCTCGCGGCTCTAATCTCTCATCCGCGGTGCGCTCGGGTTCCCACTCTGCATGTCGGGGCGATGATTGGCTGCTCTCTGGGTCGTGAGTGGGGCTGACGTCCTCCTCGACGAAGCCGACAGTCCAGGAAGATCCACAGGACGCCAGCACCCACTCGATGTATCCGGCAAGGCTCTCTCGAGGACCCTCCCCGGACAGCTGCGTCTTGATGTTTTCATTTAATCCATTGCGGAAGAACGTGCACAAGCAGCTGTCCGGGTAATGAGTAGATGGGACGAGGAACAGAAAGTCTCTGATGTGGTCCTCGAGAGAGCGTTTCCCCTGCTTCAGGAGGATGATGATAACGGCAGGGTCCATAATAAATCAAAAACAAAACACTGAGAAAAACAAAGACGGAAAAATAAACGCAGGGGAAGGTGCCGGGTTAAACTGTTTCAGTCGGTCCTTATGTCAGGGGTGCGTGCAGGAGTAGACGAGACGATAGACAATATTTACAAAGTACAATATATTTAATATAAATCTCCGAGTGGAACAAGGCAGGAACATACACACACATCTAAATACACAGAAGGACCGACAGGGAACTGAACTCACAGACAGACTTTTAAGGACAGACTAATCATAAGACACAGGTGACATAGATGACTGATAAATCAAACACAGGTGACGGTGATTACACAAACGAGGACTAAACCAAATAACAAAATGACAGGGGGAAGACAAATGGGAAAAACCAATGACAAGACAGACAGAACTGTGACACATACGGACGTGATAAAAACGTTAAAAACGTTTTCACAGCGTTGTGAAAAAACGTATTTATAACATTTTAAAAAACTTACATGTCGTATTAAATACGAAAAAGACATCGCTGAATATTTATTTTACCATAGTAAAAGTACGTTTCTGGCTGAAGCAATTTTTTCATCTCAGTTTTTAGCATTCATTTAAAACAAGAGAAAACTGCTATTATTTTAATCTCCAATCTGTTATTTATCAGTTTAGATTTATTCATAGTTTATTAATGCTTTGGAAACACTAACCTGATTTAAATCCAAGTTGCGCAGATGGGGAAGTAACAGTGCTTTTTAATGTGCCCCACTATATTAAACTATGCTATTCTATGACATTAGCGATGTAATTTACACTATTTACTTTTGGTTTTTAATGAGAAACCACGAGAAACAGGTGAATAAAGACTGACAGTTGCTGTTTAATGTTCAGAAATTATTTCAAGTAATGTAAAGCATTTTGGCTGGTTTATGTGTGTGGTGTTCTATGAGAGCTGTGTGTGGAGGGAATGGAGTGTTTTTCTGAATGTCTAAATATGTTTCATCTATTTGCCTACATAGTTTTGAAATATACTGTACAGCTGTGTTGCGATCAGGGTCGTGCATGGTTGCCATATGTTCACTGTCAAACTCCAAAATGCGATTATTTTAAATTCTTTAAAAAAAATGCCATTATTTTATTGACAAAATATTATAGTTTGTCGTGTATTTTTTTTTTCATTCGACCAGATAACATTTTAAGCTGTCATATGGTCGTGTTACAACGTGCCGCTCAGATGTTACAATGTACCCCACCTACGGGGCATATTGTAACATCTTACTTCCTTTCTTTTGAGGTAAATAACGAAAAACTATACACTGTAATTATGAAACAAGGCGACATATTTGTACTAGACGAATGTGAAATTAATGTGGATAAAAAAATTATACTCTGAACCCCATGTAGATTAAAAAATAAAACATTTTAGAAGAGAACGCAGCATCACAGTTGTTTGAACCAATGAGCATTAAGCTGTGTCGTCAGCCAGTCGTTTCCCATGGTGCTTTTGGTCAGCGCAGTCGGTGGAGAGCTACTGCGCCCGACTGCTCAATCCGACACATCCGCCTTGCCATCGCGAGAGTTTTTTGGCACACGTCAGCATGATGTCAGAGCAAGTCGGACGTAACTCGGACACTTTTCTAACCGGCATGCATCTTGCGTTGATCACCGGTGATCAATTCTGCACAGATTTTCCTCATCTCAAACGAGCCTATTGTTTTGTTTGGCTTCAGTCGGTTTTGTCCAGAGCTCTGGTTTTTGATTCTGTTCATTAAATGATAAGCTGTTTCCTCACAAAAGCTGTTTATTTAGCATAGTGAACCCATCACCTCTGTTGACATTTAATCAAACCAAACGGCCTCTGGGGTGTATTCCAGAAAGCAGGTTATGTGACTTACCTGGGTAAGTTTAGGAGTAAGAAAGCGGATAACCTCAACTTTCGGTTCCAAAAACGGAGGGTATGTTCGGACTATGTAAGTAACCATAGCAACTCACTCTCTGAACTTAACCTGCTCCGGAGCAGGTTATGTTGCAGGGTTAGTTTGTTTCAGAGAGGTGACGGAGCATGGCGTGCCCTTTTGAAGACGATCCAGTGGATGTGGAAGCACAGATAATACGAAATCTTTTCCGCCGTGAGAGGGTGATACGACCACGTATCGATGTGTTTTCGTATCCAAATGAATATTTGCGGGAGCGTTACCGTTTTTCAAAAGAATCGTTAATTTATTTAACAAATCTTTTGAAACCATATATAGCAAACGTGACACATCAGGGATCAGCGCTTAACACGGAGCACATTTTGTGCATTGCCCTTCGCTTTTTTGCGACGGGGAGTTTTTTGTATACAATAGGCGATGCAGAGCATGTGGGAAAGGCAACTGTGTGTGGCTGTTCGTACAGTATGCATTGCACAGCTCAAACGGCTCCTACACACTTTTGTGCAGTTCCCTGGCCATAAACCAGTGAGGGTCATTAAAGAGGAATTCTACAGAGTGGCAGGTTTGTCCGTTCAATGATATTTTATGACAGACCATTTTAGTTACATAGCACTACTTAATCTATCCATACTGTATACAGTCACAATAATTGTAAATGTTATATAACTTTCAATTTCAGGGTTCCCAAATGTGCTTGGGTGCATTGATGGAACCCATATTCCCATTAAAGCTCCTTCAGTCAACGAAGGAGACTATGTTAATAGGAAGTCAATCCATAGCATCAATGTGCAGGTAGCAATACATTATTTGGGTGCTAAATGTTTGGGTGTTTAAACCATTAAATCACCCTCATTACTGGTCCCCACTACCTAGGTAATATGTGATGCAACCCACCTCATCACTAATGTTGAAGTCAAATGGCCAGGGTCTGTACATGATTCCAGAATGTTTAGGGAGTCATCATTGTGCCACAGATTTCAACAGGGTATGTTTTGCCTTACACAATGTTATTCTTTATGGGGTTTTTTAGGCAATTATACACTTTAATTACCTTTATAGGACACTTCCATGGTTACTTGCTGGGAGACAGAGGGTACCCTTGTCTGCCCTATATGATGACACCCTACCCTGAACCTGAGCCTGGACCACAGGCACAATTCAACCTGGCCCACAGCAGAACACGGGTCAAGGTGGAAATGACCATAGGCATCCTGAAGGCAAGGTTTCAGTGCCTGCGCAGGCTCAGGGTCTGCCCAGAAAGGGCATGTGACATTACAGCTGCTTGTGTTGTTCTTCACAACATTGCCACACTGAGAGGTGAGTGGGCCCCCCCTTCTCTTGATGAAGATGACCAAGAGGAACCCCCAGTAAACCCAGTAGACCAAAGAGAAGGCAGGGTGGTACGAGACATGATTTGCCAAAACAACTTTAATTAAAACCAGTGAACAGTCAAGTGTGGTTCATTGTTTCTTTATTTCCTGTAACAAAAGACATTTGTATTTTTTGCTTTAGATTTCATTAAACAACAAATGACAGATTAATGTTCACATACTGTTTCCCACCTTAAGCTGGTGCTCCAGCAATTCAATTTCAAGTCTGGCCTTTTTTTGGTTAAGCCTTTTCTGCTCCATTTGAAGCTGTATAAGGTCCATCTCCATGTCACTTTTTCTGATTTGCTTTTGAAGGTGGACCTTATACAGCTCTTTGGCAGGCAGCTAGAAAGACAGAATCATTAAACATGACTGATAACGTCTGTAGTACAAACACAGACCAAATATTTAAATGAGGAAGGATAACTGCAGAACATTTCTTACACTGCTAAGATTCTGTGTGTAGGTAGATAGACCCTCATCTGTATTAAAATCTCCAGCCATATTCTGTAAAATGACAATTTATTTATTCTCTTATGTAAAAAAAGGGGTTATGCATTCTATGCATCATACCTCTATGGGCCTCCCCACATTTTCTGTTTCTGTCACAGCAGAAGTGGTCTCTTCATCGTCATCCTACAGAGAAAATAGGTAAGCATGCTTGGTGTAGCAAACAGAAACCTAAAGACAATAATCACTTACAATTGTGACAGAGTGTGGTGTTGCAGGAGGATCCAATAATACAATGTGGCCATCAGCAACTGCAAGATAATTAAACCAATAAGGTAATCATGCATATTCAAAACTCAATGTATAGTCTTAAAAAAAATACAACTAATAAAGAAGGACATTATGAACATCTAAGAGTACTAGTAGTAATAAGATTACAGTATACAGCATATGCAGTCAAAGCAGCAAGCATACCGTACAAGTGAATCAATGACTGCAAAATGCATTCAAAATGCCTTTTTAAAATGGTGACAGTGTTGATGATTTCATTATTTAAAACACTGACAAAAACAGTGAAAACATCAATAAATCATAAGTATTAATAATACACCTACATTTCACTAAGCCACTTGTGTTGGTAGCGGAGTCTGACGAACTGCCCCCTGGAATCCCATCGACCACAGGTTGCCCTTTATTAAGGGACAGTGCCAGCTCCTCCGCTGGGGTGAGGGAAGGTGGAGGTGGACCCCCACCTGTTTTACGGGCCTCAGCCTTCTTTCTATTGGCTACATAGAAAACTAAATTACATTAAGTACTAAATTACATGGCGTCAGTAACAAGTTTAGTAAGTGTTAAAAATATTACCTTGCTGGAGGATGTTTTTGTGTTTCATTTTGACTTGGCTCACAGTTCTTCTTGCTCAAGAAGGATTACACCTGATAAAACAAGAAGCCAACATATTACTAGCCAATTAGCCTATGTGCATTACTAATGTAATATTAACAAATGTATGGAGGCCAAAAAGTCAATACTTCTTTACAACATGCCACAAAGAATTTTTGCGTCACAATAAAAGGGGTAAATAGCCCATTTATAATTTTATAAACTCACGCATTTACTCTGTCCGTTATTTTTTGCCAAGCCAACTCTCTTTCTTTTGCTGATGCAGCAGTATTGCTTTTTTTAGTTATAATGGCCTTATAGTCTTCATATGCAAGCATTAAAACCTCCAACTCAGATTCACCGAAGTATGTAGCTCGCTTTTTTCCTCCCTGGGTTTCCATGGTGATCCCTGAAATCGACGATCCATTGAAAATGTCTTTATGTACTCGCCTTGCGCGCGCATTAACTCTGGGTTACCATTAGGAGGTTGATTAAACTAACTCCTCACAGGTGTTTTGGAACCGACATACCCTGAGTAAGCAAGTTTGGGGTTAATCAACCCAGAGTTCAGGGTTAATCTGATGGTAAATTAACCTTGCTTTCTGGAATACACCCCAGGTCTCCTTCCCTGTGTACTGCCGAAGCAACAGCATTAGCCATTTAACTTTTTTTGGCTAAGGGTTGCAGGCTTGCCTTCCAAAGGCTTTGGCCTCTGGAAGGCCTTACCCCTCAGGTTGTTCAAATCTCTATAACATTGGTGGTGTTCGTGGTCAAAAATGACCAGGGTACAAAAATAACTTACACATCTTTTGTTATGCTAGTAGGTTCCTGTTTTCAAGACTGATGATTAAGAAATGTTTCTTGAGCACCAAAACAGCATATTTGTATAATTTCTGGTAGGCTGTATGAGTAATGGCAGCTGAAGAAGGACATATTTTTGTTTTACACAGGACAAAGCTAACAATTCAGTCTTTTCTTGCAAGTCAGAGACTCTGACATATGCTTGCAGAGGATTCACATGGGTAAATGTAAAGTGAATTAATTTTACTGAACCTTTGACACACTAAAAGGACAATTTTATTCTGTTTGATCATATCATTAATTACAGCAATGTGTTGATTTTAATGCAGTTGTCTCTTTGTTTACGTGACAAACAATCATAAATGCACCTTCTTAAGCTCTTTTGAACCTAATGAGAGATGAGATTCTTCATTTTATTGAGGAAATTCTTTTGGAAGCATTTCTCAAAGTCTTTTGACAACCGGCTAAAAAATACTATCTGGTTTTCTAACCAATCGTTTCAGTTTTCCCAGGTAATTATGGAAATGCTGATATATTATCAAGAAGGCCGAATGCTTTATACACTTCTGCAAGATGAATAACCAACTTTGTCTGTCCCGTACAATCTGCTGTAATGTCTAACAAATGACAAAAGATCCTTGTTGGCAAATTTAGTCATTAAAAGCAGAAAGGCCAGGACTGAGCAGCAGAAACATGCCAACAGAAAGAAGAAAATTGTTATTAAGTTCGCTTTCAACAAATCCTTTTAAAACAACAAGAAAAGTGTATAGTGCCACGTTCTTTTAATACCGGCAGGATTGCACCTACATGAAAATTACAATTAGATTCAATACAATTTTAAGTTTTACCTTTGATTTTACTGCAAAAAATAAATAATTAGCTTAAATTCACTGACCTTCAACAGGGACATGTGCTGTAACTAGATTAATGGGATTATTACTCGTTCTAAAAACTATTTTTTAGTACTGCTTACATCCTAAATGTCATATCAACCTCTACCACTTGATCAATAAAAAAACGCAGACACACAAGTGCACTTTTAAATCTTTTAAAAACTCAGTTTTAGAAATTTTATCTTAAACTGATCAACGTGTGTAAAAGTGGGAACCTTAAATTAAACATTTCCACTGAACATTAAGTTAAAGTTATATGCATTCTTGTTTTGTCAAATTTGTTGTAGAAACTATGCAGTAGCCTATTTTATGTCATTTAATGCAATTACATCTGAAATAACTTCAGAATTACAGCCAATTCCCCACTTTTTCAAGTGAAAAGTCAATAAACGTCAAACATTAGGCTACATTACTTATTTTTTTATTATACTTAAATATTTAAATACTTTACATATTTTAAATGTCAACTTATACATTAACTTGAGCAGCTATGTTTTCCCACGCTAACTGTCTCTGTCTCTGACGTTATTCTTGGTTGAGAATATCACAAATGTTAATTAGATAATTAGTATCAATAGCTTTGGACTTTTGATAGATCTGCAGTTCGTCCCTTCAATTCATCCTACGTACTAGGTACAGCTTTACAGTATTATACTTGTTGTATAATCTAAAATTATATTGATTTTAGCAAACAAGACTTTTATTTTGTTCTGGAGATGTGACGTCATAAGGCTGCGGCGCGCTCCTGCATCTGGGATTCAAACGGAGAAAGGTGTGTGCTTTTAACAGTGGCGGTTCTAGACAAATTTGACTAGGGGGGCCAAGAAGGGGCCAGTGTTTAACCAGAGGGGCACATTAAAAAATGACAACAAGTGATATTTAAAGATTATAAACTTTATTTTACTTTAAAAATCATACAAACATTTTAGGGATGCTCATATTGACCGTTCACTGTTAATCGACAGTAAGAAGTACTATAAGTTAAACGGTTTAATTATTTTTTACGTTTGCTGCATGGTGAAAGAAAAACGATAGCAATGGCGATGTTGCGTTATCAGAGAGTGAATCCATGAATAAATGAATTCAAATTCTGAATTAATTATAGTCTTAAAAGTGCGCGCTCCCCTTACAATCACTGGAAAGCTGTCACTCATACATTACTGTAGTTCATCGCAATCTCTCAAAGTTAATAAAAGGTAATGAAATCACATTTACACAGTACAATTAATCTCTTATTTACATCATGTCTACACTTTCTTTGTTTTAATGAGAGAGTTCTCAGAGGTGTAGAGTTTCAGCAGAACTAAACCGGCACTTGATCATGAACTAACAACAGGGTGTCTACAGGTTTGACCAAGTTAAATTTAAGACATTTTAAGACTTTTTAATACCATTTTCAAACAAAATTTAAGACAAAATTGAAAGTCCCGCAAAAGTCTAGCACAAAACTATGAAGATATTTTAAATTATTATTTTATTTAACTGATTATTCTTGGGAATATTCAACAGAAAACACTATTCCAGAAGAAGAAATTATTTTCTATTCCATGACAAAGTCAAGGCTCTCACACACTTTGAAGCCAATGTAACAGTGTAACAAACACGGATTTTGAGTCATGGATCGGATCATTTTTCGGATCAGCAAAAAAAAAAAAAAAAAAAAAAAAAATTTGTTTTTTCCTAATTACTGAATGCTTACTTTAGGTAGGCTACTTCTCATCCACAGCAAAAACTACTATCTGAACTAAAGTTCAGTAACAAAACAAGAACAATTACACAAATGACAAGTGTAAATGAATACAACATAAAGTTAGTAATAAAATCAATAACACTAGTATTCAGGAGGGGAAATTGAATAATTAATTGTAAAATAACTAGTGTTTCTCACTGCAGGTATTTATAGGACGCTGTCCCTTTAAGGCCAAATGCCCAAACCGAATACTGGCACGCATCTCTTTCTCAGCTGTTTCGGTTCACTGAAGACATAAACGACTGTTAAACAGAACACCAAAACGGGTATTAAGACATGACTTGGTATGTACGTTTCCGTTCAAATAGCAGTTAAAGAGGAATCAATCTGTGTGAATCGCGCCGCGCGCCTCTCTCTCCTCTCTCTCTCTCTGCGCGTGCTCGCGCCAGTTGTGTGCGGCAACGTAAAAACATGTGCTAATTATAAACTTTTACTCTATGATGGTTAAATTTAACAGCTAATCTGCGATTCAAATGCGTGTAGTTGGGCGGAAACCCGCTAAATCTGGCAACACTGAGGCGTTGTCAAGCAAGCGCGTGTCTAGCAACAGAACAGATTTAGAACCTGCGCAGGAGATTCTCCTCAAACTTTTCCTTTTAACATTTAACATTTGACATTTAAAGGCCTTATTTTAGGACAACGGAATTTAAGACTTTTTAAGGATCCGCGGCCACCCTGAACAATGAACAGCTGTATATTTTTATTAACTAACGTTAACAAAGATTTTACAAAGCCATTTACAAACTTGATTTAATTATCAGTGTGAAAAACAAAAGTAACACGGTTATGTGCAAGAACAACAAGTCACTCACGAAATGAAATTGTTTTGCTTACTTTCGACTCTTGCAACAGGAGAAATAAATCGTAGCTCCTCTATCCTTTGTGTGCGCCGCTCTAATTTACCCATTTAAGTAGAACGATGCGTCGCATTAGTTCCGCTTTTGGCGCTCGTGTGTAAAACCATAATTAATTTATTTTATTTTATTTGGTCAGTACGGGGGGGCCACAGGGGTGGCCAAGGACATGTCTACAGGGGCACGGGCCTCCCTTGGCCTCCGTGTAGAACCGCCACTGGCTTTTAACAAATGAAAGTGTTTAAATCTGTACAACTCGTTTAGAGAATTGCATATAGAACGGTGAAATGAATTGTTAGCCAATACAACTGTGTAATGCTCTATTTAGTGACACTAAATATTTTTCCTAACGAATTCGGTCACTGTCGAGTAGTGTTGATAGAAACGGATCTTTTCAAAACTCCAGTTCAACTGAATCAATCGATTCACAAAATGATTCACTGTTTTGAATCACTCAATCACTGCACACTGACGACAACTGCTGCTCAAAACACAAAAACTGCAACAAGAACAACAAACACTTGTAATGACATCGAATACAAACAGCAAATGTTTTCATGAAAGTGGAGTCTATTAAATATAGGTTGACTACTAAACTAGGGAGCTAATTGAGGCGCACTCAGAGATTTAATTTACATTTTTCTTTCTACCAAACGCAGAAAACCTCCTGGTGGAGCAACTGAGATCCACGTGACACACTATTATAAAGATGGCATTTATTAAAGAGGAGAGTGAAGACATGAAGATTGAAGAAACATTCAGAGTCAAACTAGAAGATACTGAGGAACAAACAGGTTGGTTTTCATTCTCAAAGCGGAACTCACTTATTTTATCCTTATTAAAATGTCCAGCGCTACAAAAAAAAAAAAAAAACATTTTGTGTAACATTAAACACAGTATCTACTTTTGATTAGAAAACAATGAAAGCGGTATTTGACGAAAAACTTTATTTTGCTTGAAGCAAACAATGACACTTCAGTTTTTAACTTGACATTTGTTTTAATTGTAAGTGATTTTTTCTGCTATCATCAAAAGTGTGATATTAAAATGTAAATAGCACTAAATGTTCAATAAATAATCATATTTCAGAAACACCAGCTTGTAGTTTGTTAATTGAAGATGTAGGACAGACACATAATAGTGGGTTACAATAGTTCAGTCTAGACGTCAAGAATGCATGAAATAACTGTTCTGCATCAGAAACAGGTAACATGTTCCATAATAGTTACTCGTTTTGTATTTTAAATATGAAATGATGTTACATGTACTTTGTTACTCTCCAACTCTGGAGCCAAACAATAAAATAGAAACCGAAAATCACTCATCGTAACTTCTGTGGGTTTAATTAGGAAATATTTCTTACTTGAATGCTGCTTTTACATTCTCTAGAGTGAAGATAAACATGGCAGATGTAATTTTTTTATAACTATATGGTAGTTGTGATAAAAGCATAACAATATATATGTTACAAATAATTGTTTTTAATTATGGCTATAATTAATGGCTAAAATTGGAAGGAAATGCATTTAATAGAGACAGATCAGTAGCAGTATTTGTATCAAGGAGACTGGCCTTCATTAACAATTGGCTACTTGGTGAAAAGATGCCAATAAGCCACATATTTTAAATGTACAATCTTTATGTTGTTTCACATTTATTTGGAGGTTTAGTGTGAAATTGTTTATTGTCAAATAGTTACTTTTAGATTGCCAGCACTAGTCTGAATGTTTTGATGTCTGTTGCTTTGTGCCATTAAACTGCTGTTAACTTGCATTTTTCTTATTTGACCTCAGACCTGATGGCACTGAAAGAGGAGAGTCAAGAACTCAATGAAACAGAAGAGAAAGATCAAAAAGAGAAACACGATTTCAAAACTGAAGAAAAATCAATTAGTTGCTCACAGAATAAAAATACTTCCTTACCAGAAATAAATAAAAAAACACAAACTACAAACCTTATTTCTAACATGAGAATTCACACTGGAGAGAGACCTTACAGCTGCCAACAGTGTGGAAAGAGTTTCTCACGAAATCGAGATCTTAAGACTCACATGAAAATTCACACTGGAGAGAATCCATTCCAATGTGATCAATGTGGAAAGAGTTTTACACACAAAAATAACTTTACTGTCCACATGAGAGTTCACACTGGAGAGAAGCCTTTCATCTGTAAACTGTGTGGGAATAGTTTTACACAGAAACAATACCTTAATTTCCACATGAGAATTCACACTGGAGAGATGCCTTTCATCTGCAAACTGTGTGGGAAGAGTTTCTCACGAAAAGGAGTTCTTAAGACTCACATGACAATTCACACCGAAAAGAAGCAGTTCATATGTCCTCAGTGTGGAAAGAGTTTCGCATATAAAGGAAACCTTAAGATTCACATGACAGTTCACACTGGAGAGAAACCATACAAGTGTCTTCAGTGTGAGAAGAGTTTCACATGTCAAAGCAACATGAAACGTCATTTGCAAACTCATTCTGGAAAGAAACTGCCGTTTTCTTCAATGCAAGAAGAGGTTTAAAAAAAAAGAGCAATTTCTACAATCAGAATGAGAATGAAATGTTCCTATTGATTTTAAGTGCATTGTATCTTATCATTAAGTTAATGTTGTAATCTGTTTTACTTTATAGACTTTATCAGGAGAAACATGGAAATAATATTCTAGTGTTGTGCAGGTCTTTATTTTTTTTAATCTGCACAGTTCATTCTTTGTTGTGCTTCCAGTAGCCTGTATGTACAGTAGATATACGTACTGTTTCCTTTCTAATTCATTTGCTACAATAAACAATCCTACGCAGTTGGCCTTCATTCATTTTCTTGTTAATTATACATTAAAGAAAGTATTTAAAAAAAAAATTGATTAAATAGTTGTATTCAGCAGTACCACATTTTCATACTCCTCCTCTATTCATGCACAAATATCTTCTCATCAACCCATTATATCTATTTTCTGTTACCTACATTTTACAACTCATCACTTTTAGCACATACTTCAAACACTTCTTATTCATTCTCATTTGCACAGCATTTTTTTCTGTTTCCAGATTACACAGTTCAGTCATACACTGTTCACACAGTGTGTAAAACTTTTTACTCTTGCCCTTTCGGCCACTACAATCTCAGTAAGAACGTATCAGCTCTTGTCTTGATTTCATCATGTGGTCCACTTCTCTTTATACAGCTTATAGCCTTATTTCACTTTTACCTTCATAGTGTCATGACCGCATGCAACACACAGAGATTAGAATTAAATGAAAGTTATTTAATAAAATCCACAAAGGGTAATCCAGACAGGTTAATCCAGACAGGTCAGCAGGGGAACATATATCAATACAATATAAAGACATTTAAGACCGGACAAAAAGGAAGGGACAAGCAGGAACTTAAATACACAGGATAATTAAACTCAGGTGCAGCAGGGAATAATTAATTAACTAAACAAGGAAAGGAACATGACCAAATAAGGAAACTGGAACCAAACAGAAACAAATACAGGTGAAAAACAAGGAAAAATCAGTCTGTCAACTTGACATAACTCCCCCCTCCCAGAGAGTACATCTCACACTGTAACATCAGATCAGGGGGCTGCCCGGGGGGCCATGGTGGATCAGAAAGCCTGGGTAACCATGACAGATCAGGGTACTCGAGGGGCCATGGCAGATCAGGGAGCTTGGGGAGCCCTCTGCGTAGTAAGCGCTGCTATATCTGAACATGCACAGGTGATGGAGATATAGGGGAGAGTGGGGACAGTTGCAACATTGCTTATTTCTTCAAGCAGGAATAAGATACAGTGATAATATTAATACTACACATGTTTTATTGGCCCCTCATACTTCCTGGAAGAAATCAGTCACATGTGATCAGTCCTTCTGCCCAAAATCATTTTCTTGGTAAAAAATAAATTTTTATAAAGATTAGATTTTTGGACATAGTGTCTAAGTTGTCTGTGTGACTAATTGTAAAAACATAACATTTTAATCTGTGCGTTCTTAGTTTCTAATAGGCATAGCTAGCATGTGCCAATGCTATGTTGTCAAGCTAATATACCAATTTTTATCATGCTATCACTGTAGGGACAGTTGCAACACACTGTTGAAACCATCCCAACATGCTGTCCCTTACCACAATATTGATTTAAAAGCTTGCCATAACATTACATAATTGTAATTTTATAACGATAATACTAATGAACCCCTTTAATAGTTATCTCTCCTTTTTTTAA
Source organism: Garra rufa (assembly GCF_049309525.1). Lineage (NCBI taxonomy): Eukaryota > Metazoa > Chordata > Actinopteri > Cypriniformes > Cyprinidae > Garra > Garra rufa. The sequence continues at coordinate 44,225,775 of NC_133364.1, read as the reverse complement.
GTGAATAGGTAAAAAATCTACTTGTTACTTAATGTTTTTAATTTACCATTCTTTGTTTTTTTTTACAGCCAATTTACCTTATTGAAGACCGTGACTGTGAACAAATAAAATAAAGAAATTGCAAAATTATATTTAAGAATGATTTCATTACATTTTATTGAATGTTGCAACTGTCCCCTATTGTAGGGAGGTTTGCAACATTTCACTTTGTCTATTTAAGTGTAAAGTGTACGTATATTATAATATGTACACATGTTGCAGCAATATGGGTGAGTAGCTGACAGATGCGGCTTTATTGTATTAATTTCGGCTTTCTAATACAAACAGTCTCTGAAAAACTAAAGGAAATGCAAAAAGTGTTGCAACCGTCCCCACTTTCCCCTACTACTGATTACACAGCCATCTTTACTGACAAGATGCACATTCAATAATATCACATGTGATATTGTGCAGCCCTAAACACAACAGCTACCATGTTGAAAAATCTTGGCAAAAACTGATCAAGCAAGTTCTTTACAAACATGCTTAAATATACTTTCATAACAATTAGATGCTTATGTAAATTGAATTGCTATTTTGTAATGTATTCATATATAATTTTATATATATGTGACCCTGGACCACAAAACCAGTCATAAGGTTAAATTTTACAAAACTGAGATATATACATCATATGAAAGCTCAATAAATAAGCTTTCTATTGATGTATGGTTTGTTAGGATAGGACAATATTTGGCCGAGATACATCTATTTGAAAATCTGGAATCTGAGGGTGCAAAAAAATCTAAATACTGAGAAAATCACCTTTAAAGTTGTCCAAATGAAGTTCTTAACAATGCATATTACTAATCAAAAATTACATTTTGATACATTTACAGTAGGAATTTTACAAAAAATCTTCATGGAACATGATCTTTACTTAATTTCCTAATGATTTTTGGCATAAAAGAAAAATCAATAATTTTGACCCATACAATAGCCGCTTTTCCACTATCGGGCCGAACCGTTCTCAATGCTTAACCGTTCTGTTCCGTGCCGATCCGGGTCAGTCAGCACGGATATGGTTTGATTTTCCACTGTGGTGCAGATAACGGAACTCTTTGGAATGTAAATACAAATGCGTCAAATCGTTGCCTTGGTAACGCAAGAGTAGACAGCCCCGCTTCTACTGTTATTGTCCTTTTGGACGCGATATGTATGTTTGAGTTTTTTATTTTTTCCCGGCACTGTTTTTAACTTTTCTTAACGCCCTTCTCTGCAAGACACTGCGCTATAATTTTAAAAACTTTTCGTTTCTCTTTGCACCCTCCAGCTGTTGTTGAATTTTTCTTTCTGTCCAAATATCAATATTAGAGCAAATGTTTCATCCACAGACCAAAGTGTCTCAGCCATTTATATTTATATTTACCGTATCTGCTTACTGCGCATCCGCTTAGCCATAGACAGAGCCATAGAGAAACTGGTAGCCAGGCAACAGCGTGGCGACGTCATGCACACGCATTTTACCAGCCCGGTTCAGCACGGTTGTCTAACCGTGCCGAGAATTCCGGGCCGAGAACGGTTTGTAATCGTTCCGTGCCGTACCAGGCTCAGGTGGAAACACAACTGGAACTGTACCCGACCGTTCTAAGAACGGTTCGGCCCGATAGTGGAAAAGCGGCTAATGTATTTTTGGCTATTGCTACAAATATACCCCAGCGACTTAAGACTGGTTTTGTGGTCCAGGGTCACATATATATAATTCATAAAATTATACACATTTATATACCATATCACTATGACCTCAAAGCACTCTGAGATACGGATATAGGGAGCAGATGGCTTTGCATGCTTTAGAATTGCTCTCACAGTACATTGAGGTCATACAAAATTCAATCACCTACTATGTAATATGTACACACCTATATGTAGTTGCATCGCTTTGACCTTTTGGTTCTTTGTATCCCACCTTCTCATATGCCATGATTGGTCAATTCTGTGCAATGCCTGCATGCTATAGGTCAAAAAATTTTTTGTTAATTACCTTCAGCAAGTTTGAAGACAGAAAAACAAAGCCAACAATTTATTCATGAGAATGAGCTCTTAATCCAGTCACTGCACTGCATTACGCATGAGATCCTCTGTTATATGTACTTACTTCCTCTATCTCTCCCAGGAGACTGACATACCCTTCCTCTGATGGGTCCACTTTGTCTGCTGAAACCCAGAGGGTAGTTTGGAACAAGGATCTCTTTGGCTCTTCTTCCTGATCTTCAGTCAGGGTCAGTGGGCTGATTTTAAATTTGCTGGTGGCTGATTCAACAAAGATGCTTGGCTTTTCATAGTTGTTTGACAAGGTATGGTTTTTCACCAAGTAGCTGACCCCTTCTTCAAATTCCGGGGTCTCATCTAGGATGTATCAAACGAAACATAAATCACTTTTCAAGTAATTAATAAAACGGGGAAATCAATTAAACCCCTGGAAAATGTTCAAATCAAGCAATCATTTATTGAAATTACATTTATGTGGATGAAGTTTAAAGGGTTTAAACTGCATTTTTAAATGGTCCTCTCAGGTGCACATAGGACTTTTATATCAAAAACTTTACATTTCTAGCTTGATGTAGTCCATCTGATTTGTTATCCTTCTTATTTAAATACTCCAATTAAAGGGGCGTGTCTCTGATTAGCATATTTTATACAAAGTCTGTATTACATGTGGAAAACTTTTCCTTTATATAAGGATCCTTTAAGGTAATATTATTTTTAGTCCAGTAATCCTGTTTTCTCTCATCTGTGAGTTTACTGACACACCAGTGGAAGGGTCTAAGACACTGAAGAATTTGTCTTCTGAATGTTGTTTTTCATCAAACATGTATATGCAAAAATACTTTTTTCCCCCTTTACATTATTGTAGTGTCAATCATTTTAAATGGTAAAGAAATAGTCCAAAAAGTTAAGGCAATCGAAATTGCTAAAGTTGCAGTAACCTTGTCTGATCTGTGTTGTACAATTTAAATTGTGTGTAAATGAAGATGTCAGTACAGATGCGCACTGGTTAGAGCTGTTAATCAGGACCAATTTTTTTGCGAAGGTTAATATAGAACATTTTTCTTAAATGTCTGTTGAAGTCACACTGTTTGGCTTTCGTCATAAGATCTTAGTGACAAGCAGAAATTATATCTGTTGATTTTACAGGTGTTCACTCAATGGGTCACAGTTGTTCCTGCTATACTCACCATTCTTAGATGACAGGTAAGTATTACTGCCATCTGTCACAACACAAGGCTGTTACTTTATGTTGCTCCACTTCAATTTCCTCTCCACACTTCACAGGATACCCCCTTTCGCATTACACGCGTAACAACACATTTGCATTTGTATGGCTCTGGACGGCTGTATGGAGTGTATGTGGCCATTGTGATGGTAAGAAAAAAACACAGAAAGGGTAGTTATGAATCTTGTTGACCTGATTCAAATAGAACACAATGTTACATTAATAGTACAACAATTAATGATAAAAACATCATATCTTCATAATCTTTTAAAAATCAGTAATGTTTTTTCAGTCAGAAACCCATTTTTCATACCAAATCCTGTCAAAATATATTTTATTATGTCATACCTTCATATTCTTTTAAAAATCATTAATGTAATTTAAAATAAGTGAAAAAATTACACGAGAAAATACTTTCAGTCAGAAACCCTTTTCTCTGAAAAAATCCTGTCAGAATATATATATATTTTTTATAATGTCGTACCTTAAACCATTAATGTAATTTAAAATAAGTGAAGAAATTACTTGAGAAAACACTTTTTTCAGTCAGAAACACTTCTTAGAAATAATCCTGTAAGAATATATTTGATTATATGCTCTGTTTGATTAACGTTAGCACAGGTCTCATATGAGGCTGTCTGAGGTAATGGTTAAAATCCTAAAATAAAATCTTATATATTTTTTTTGTATAGTTTGAATTTTACCATGACTCCTTTTCAAAGAATTCTTTTTCAGATTCTTTAAACTTTAACCATAGTAGTTTGTTTGCCTGACGCTCGCACTTGATGGTGCTCACTGTAACAAAGGAGACAATGGGCTGAGGATCCAAATGCAGCTTTACTAATTCCAATAATCAGAGTTGTACAGTCCAGGTCGATCAACAGCACACAGGGCAATGGAGACACAACAGAACCGTAGTCAGAGTTCAAGCAATAGGTTGAGGTAGGCGGCAGGCAAAACAGAGTAAATCCAGAAACACAAGCGAGGGTCGAAAGGCAGGCGGCAGACAATCAGGAACAAAAACAGACAGATCGGCAACAGGTAAGCACACAGGGAAAACTCTCAGAAATGTTAGCAATACTAGAATCAGACTTTGCAAGGTGTGTGTATCCAGGAAGTTTATATAGTCTGTTAACAGGAAGTGATTGGCTGTGTGATCAGTGTCATGTGAGGGATTATTGGAAATGGAGTCCAGCAAATGGAAAACAGAGTCCGGACTGGAGTGCTCTGTAAAGGAGATCATGAGCACTCCATCGTGACACTCATGCTAGCCATATTGTAAATATAAAAATAAACCACTACATAAACTTTTAATTAGACCGCGGCTACCAAAATCACACTCAGTGTATGGGATTAATTAATTAATTGATTGATTAATTATCTGCTTTCCCGTCAAGTATATGGCACACATGATTTTCTACAGATTTTCATCTAGTACTTGTCAAATGTTTGAATTTATGATTTTTAAATCTTTTTAATGAAGTATCTTTTGTTCACCAAGGATGCATTTATTTGATCACATACAGTAAAATGATAATAAAGTCATAATAATGTTAAAATGTAACTTATTGTTGTGCTGAAAAAAGTAAGTCTCCAACTTTTGTTTGAGGAACTAGGTTGTTTTTATGCTTTGAATTTGTATTATTGGTTTCTGCATTGCCTACCTATATACTTAATTTTATTACATTTATATTGGCTGACATTAAGTGATTGTTTGAAAGAATAGTTCACTTCCAGAACAAAAGTTTACATATACAGTCAGGTCCATATATATTTGGACACTGACACACTTTTCATAATTTCGGCTCTGTAAGCCACTAGAATAGTTTTAAAATGCTACAATCAAGATGAAATTGAAGTGCAAACTTTAAGCTTTAATGCAAGGGGTTGAACAAAAATATAACATAAAATGCTAAGGAATTACAACCATTTTTATACACAGACCTCCCATTTTCAGGGGCTCAAAAGTAATTGGACAAATAAATATAATCATAAATAAAATGTTCATTTTTAATATTTTGTTGAGAATCCTTTGCAGACAATGACTGTCTTAAGTCTGGAACTCATGGACATCACCAGAGACTGGGTTTCCTCCTTTGTGGTGCTTTGCCAGGCCTTTACTGCAACTGACTTCAGTTGTTGTTGGTTTGTGGGTCTTCTGCCTTTAGTTTTGTCTTCAGCAAGTGAAATGCATGCTTAATCAGAAGATTGACTTGGCCATTGCAGAATATTCCACTTTTTTACTTTTAAAAACTCCTGGGTTGCTTTTGCTGTATGTTTTAGGTCATCGTCCATTTGTACAATGAAGAGCCGCCCAAACAACTTTGCTCCATTTAACTGAATATAGACAGACATTATATCCCTACACACTTCCGAATTCTTCCGGCTGCTTCTGTCTTCTGTCACATCATCACTAAACACCGGTAACCCAGTGCCACTGGAAGCCATGCTCATGCCATTACAATGCTCCACATGTTCACAGATGATGATGATGTAGGCTTTGGATCATGAGCTGTTCCAAGCCTTCTCCATACTTTTTTCTTCCCATCATTCTGGTACACGTTGATTTTAATTTCAGCAGTCCAAAAAATGCTTTTCCAGAAGTTGTCTGGCTTTTTTAAATGTTTTTAGACAAAGTCTAATCTGGTCTTGTTTGCACCTTGTGGTGAACCCTCTCTATTTTGCTCTGGTGAAGTCTTCTCTTGATTGTAGACTTTGACAGTGATAGCCTACCTCCTGGAGAGTATTCTTCACTTGGTTGGATGTTGTAAAATATTTTATTACCATGGAGAGGATCATCTAATCATCCCCCATACTGTCGTCTTTTGTGAACATCCAGACATTATTATGTTGCTGAGCTCACCAGTGTGTTCGTTTTCTTCTCAGAATTCACCAAACTGTTGATTTGGCCACTCCTAATGTTCCTGCTATCTCTCTGATGCATTTCTTTTTGTTTTTGAAGCCTAACAATTGTCTGTTTTACTTGCATGCAGAGCTCCTTTGACCGCATGATGGGTTCAGAGCAACAGCTTCCAAATACAAATGGCACACTTAGAATCAACTCCAAATCTTTTACCTGGTTAATTGATGTAGAAAAAAATGAAGGAATAGCCCACAACTGTCCATGAAACAGCTTTTGAGTCAACTGTCCAATTACTTATGGTCCCTTGAAAAAGGGGGGAGGTACATATTAAAGAGCTGTAATTCCTTAACCTTTCCACCAATTTGATGAGACTGCCCTAAAAATTAAAGCTCAGAGTGTGCACTTTAAGCCCATATTCATTGTATAACTGTAACTTGAATATGTTTTGGTCAGCAGCTAAAATAATAAAAATTGTGTCAGTGTCCAAATATATATGGACCTGACCATGGGCGACATTTGACTCTTGAGTCAGGGGGGGCAAGAAAAAAAAAATCTGATGTAAGCATTAAAACAGTGCCCTACGGTATTGCAGCACATCAAAGCAGTCAATTAAAGCGCTGCACTTCAGCCCGGGCCGATGGGCCCTGACTTTTTTTTACACCCCAGGGCTACGCTTCGGGACAGTTTTAGGCTTCTCCTTATTTTCATAATTTAGACATCCATCAATTATGGTGAAGAAAAAAAATGCCGCGCTGGTGGAAACAACACGAAACTTCACTTTCGCTTTCACTTTTGAGACCGACTCAGACACCGTTTAGTGTGCTTTAGCGCAGCTGAATCCGCGTTCAAGCGCACACAATAGGCTAAAACTCGCCCCAAGCACCGGCAAAAATAAATAACAATGAATGTGTCCAGGAAAGAGTAAGGACATAAATGAATTATTTATTAATTAATTTGTGTATTCTGAGTCAGTGTCGCAAAGATCCTGACTCGCAATCTCCTTTTTGGACGCACCTTTAGAGAGAAATTCATCTTTACGGATTACATGAAAGAGTTTGTGCTTTTGATTTGTTTTATTTCGTTAAGTAATAATTTAAAGCTTTCTATAAATGTATTTATTATGTCTGTGAGGCATGCATTTCGCTTCATTTTGTTAAGCACTCCGGTTCAAGAACCAGACGGCAGAAAGCACATAATTTTTGTTTTCTTTATTTTATAAAAATGCTGTAACGTTTTTTTCTCGATGTATTACTCGTACTTTGTGAGCAAAAATGACGGATAATTTTAAATTGCTTCCAATGAAAAAAAATGCAAGTGATCGCGCTGGTGCCTCGATGTCCTGCAAGATTTAGCTTCCACTTTCTGCACAAACTATGCGCATATAGCGCACATTTATCTGTAATGTTTAAACTACCATTGTTTTATACTTGAACTGTTTTATATCTATAGATTTCATTTTAGGCAAGTCGTGATGATTTGAGAAGGCAAACTGATCAAACAGACTATGATCAGTCTTCCGCTGGGCGCTGTTCGGTAAATATATATATATTTAACGAATATAAAATGCTCCAAGCCTTTTTCTAAATTAGCTAAATAAAAAACGAAACTAAATATAAACATTTTGCCATTACATACAAAACTGAACTATTTTATAGCTGAAACAGTAAGTTGTTTTGGGAGAAGGGGAAAATATATTTTTATCCCGTCTATTGCTTCACCGTTATTTCGAGAATAAACCCAGCGTAAATATGCAAATGTCACTCCCAAAACATATCAGCTTGCAGTTTCATACAAATTCTAAATGGATTATAGCCTGGAAAGTGCAAAGCACGCTCCCCTTATTATCACTAAAAGTTCATAGAGATCTCACAAAATTCCGTTATAATTAATAAAGCTCTCTAAACTACACAATTAATATTTTATTTACATCGCGTCTACACTCATAAGATGATTCACGAGCGCACAAAACGGCACTTAATAAAAACCGATCAGGCGCTTTCAGCAGTGAGTGAATTCTGACAAGTGTTTCTAATTGTTCGGAAGCAACAGATATGTCTGTGATAGGCTACATTGCTGAACGCTGCAAAAACACGTTGGATAGTTTGCCAGATCTTCAATTGCTTTGCTTTCGTTTGAGGGTTATATAGCACCGTCTAGTTCCCAAGTACAACCGAGCTTGGCTAAAGCAGTTGCAGCGGGGCTGTCGAGGATTCCATGACTAACCACAGGGGGGCAACTGCCCCCCCCTAATGTCGCCCCCCCCTGCCCCCCCCTAATGTCGCCCATGGACCTGACTATACAACAGCAAAATTTGTAGTTTCCTATTTAGTTACACTGTCTCACATTTCAGCATTTAGCAATACTTAGGAGCATCACATGATCAATAAATCACTACATGCTGGTTTCCACACTCTGTTACACAAAATGCCAGCTCACCTCTATAATGCCTGTGATTGTAGCCATTACTACTAAGTAGCTGAAGTCTATCAACTTAAGCTCCAAAGTGTGTTTTCTCAACAGATTTTTTTTTTTTTTTTTTTGCTTCAGTAAAATGTATCTTGTTGTTGTTATTATGATCATAGGCTTACCATTGGTTGGGACAAAGTCTAAGGACTCTGGGACAGGTGACGGCTCAGGATCATCCAGCTCTGGCTGAGGAGGCACAAGCGGCTCCACTCAATTCCAGTCTCTCCACACCGTCCTCAGGGATGAACAAGTTGACGTCTGGTGTAGAGTTGTCTAACTGTGGGTCTATTGTGTGCTGGGAGCAGCAGAAGGAGAGCTTTGCAGCCTTACATACTTTCTTAAAGAAAGAAGCCATGATCATCTTCCAGCTTGTATGTCTTTCTGAAACTAAGAAAAACAAAGAGAAAATACTATTAGCGACAACTATGACCCAGGGTTATCATCATTACCTAAAACTATTCATTTTATTAACTACATGATTTTAATTTCACCTGTTGAGCTCTTCTCCATGACACTCTGAGTGTCGCGGCTCAACTGGCTCTCTACTCTCTCCTCAGAGATGGACGATAATGTTGAAGACAAAGTCCAGTCTAGATTTATCAAATTTGCACAGTGTGTTTCTGTAAAGTCTGCACACTATGTTTAGACTCGTGTATGGTCTGCACACTGTGCTCTCAGATATGAAGAGGATTTCACTCGTGCTGTCTCTTTAGACTGAAGCTGGACTAACTCTCAAATGAAACTCTGAATCCCTCGTTCACGAGATTCATGTCTGTCACTGTCACAGATGATACTCCTACTATAAACCCTCAGAACTATTCTGCAATGTTTGCTAATAAGTGGGCTTAAGTGGACGTCACTGAAAAGAAACGCGTACTGCATAATAGATCACAATGAAGGAGTCTCAATGTGCAATTTTTAAACAGTAAAGAACTGTTTAGCTTTTAAAAGGCAAGTCTCCAATGGGAGTGTGTGTGTGAGTGGCCAAATAATGTTTGGGATTGGCAATCATATTCATCAACTGATGTGACTCTAAGGGTGCTTTCACACTTGGTTCAGTTGTCTAGTGTGAACCCAAGTTCGATTGCTGCTCCTCTCACTGTCCCAAAAGCAAAAGCTTAATTTTTGTACTTTGGATTTAGAAAACAGTTTCATTTTCAAAGCACCAAGACAGAGCGGCACGTTTGTCTATTTGTCACGACTGAAATGCAAAGGTTCAACAAAACGAGCAGAAATGTGATATAAATTCTGTCTTCTGCATCGCGTCAGTCACACTTTTCAGGAAAGCGAGTGAGTAAACAAAAAGACAAGTGGGGTGGCCAACCTTAGCCCTGCCCCTGCGTTAAATATTTTTAACACTGTTAAACTGGGAAAGATAATCACCTGCTCATTTTGACAGTAGTAATAAAAATAGATAGTATGTTTCCTAAATATCTGCAAGCATATTATTCTAAGTTTGCATACTTGTTTAACACAATGCTACAGTCAGTTATTCTAGTGTGAAATGTGGTTCTGTGTCAGAATGTCATACAGCACTGCCTCTCGTACCTTATTGCTTAAATATATATATATATATATATATATATATATATATATATATAGCTTCCTAATAAAACATTTATTTTAAAACTAAAACCATGCTTCTAAAACTAATATTTTTATTAAATTATAATTTTTATTATATATAGTTTATTTGTATTTTTTATATTTGTATTAGATATCATTTTTGTAAAATTTTTCTTAAGTAATTTTTATATTTTTTTCATTGCTTCCTAATAAAACATTTATTTTAAAACTAATCTACAACATGCTTTTAAATCTAATCATTTGTTTTATTAAATTCTAATTTTATTTTTATTTTTTTAAAGATATAATTTTTTTTTTTACATTTTTTATTGGTTCTTAATAAAACATTTATTTTAAAACTAAGCTACAACCATGCATTTAAAACTAATATTTTGCTTTATTAAATTCTAATTCTTTATTTTTATTTTTTAGATATCATTTTTACATATATTTTTTCTATTTTTTTTAGATATATAATTTGTTATTGCTTCTTACTAAAACATTTATTTTAAGACTAAGCTATGCTTTTAAAACATATATTTTCTTATTCAATTATAATTTTTATTAAACATACATTTTTATATATTTTTATTTTTTCATGCTTTCTAATAAAACATTTTAAAACTAAGCTACAACAATGCTTTTAAAACTAAGCCTGAACTAAGTTTTTAAAACTGAACTAAAACTAAGCTTTTAAAACAAATATATTTTTTATTAAATTACATTTTTTATTATTTACTCGGTTTATTTGTATTTATTTATATATTTATATCAAATTTCATTTTTCAGATATTTTTTTTATTTCGATACATTTAAAAAATTGTATTGCTTCCTAATAAAACTAAGCGCTTAAAACTACGCTTTTAAAACTAAGCATTTAACACAAAGTGTATAAAACCAAGCGTCTAAACTATGCTTTAAAACTAAGCATTTAAAACTAATTAACTTTTAAACCTATTGGGATACCAAGTACTGCAGTAACTTCTTCAGAGTGATAAATCATTGAACATCTATATTCCCCCTAAATTTAATTTATACATTTCATGAATTTCATTTGTCAGCAACAGGCTTATTATAGTTAAGTAACACTAAAACTATAACCAACACCATAAAAATTATGTTACTTCAAATAAAGTAAACACACACACACACACACACACACATATATATAAAAGGGTCATATCACAGAGACACATATCACAGAAACAATCTTTATCATTTTTTATTATAAACTCAGTTTATTTGTATTTTTTTCTTTGATATCATTTTTTATATACTTTTAAAACTAAGCATTTAACACAAAACCGTTTAAGTGTCTAAACAAAGCTTTTAAAACTATGAAGTTTTATTAAATTATTATTTTATTATATACAGTTTATTTGTATTTGTTTTTATATTTGTATTAGATATCATATTTAATATTTTTTAAAACATTTGTAAATATTTTTTATTGCTTCCTAATAAAACATTTATTTTAAAACTAATCTACAACCATGCTTTTAAAACTAATAAAATTATTAAATTCTAAATTTTATTATATATATTTTTAGATATCATTTTATATATATATATATATATATATATATATATATATATATATATATATATATTTTTTTTTTTTAAATAAATTTATATGTGTATGTGTATATATATATATATATATATATATATATATATATATATATAATTTTTATTTAATAGATTTAATATATTTTGTTTAATCCTTCCTGATAAAACTGAGCTTTTAAAACTAATAAAGTTTTATTAAATTATAATTTTAAACTAAAGTTTATTTGTATTTTTATATATTTCTATTAGATATATTTTTAATATTTTTTTTTTACAATTTTGATAATTTTTTAAATATTTTTATTGCTTCCTAATGAAACATTTTAAAACTAAGCTACAACCATGCTTTTAAAACTAATAAAATTTTTATTATATACTCAGTTTATTTGTATTAATTTATATATATATATATATATATATATATATATATATATATATTTCCTTTACATTTTTATTGCTTCCTATATTTTTTATTAGATAGCAATTTTTTAGTTTTTTTATTTAATGTATTAAATTATTATTTTATTATATACTCAGTTTATTTGTATTTGTTTTTATATTTGTATTAGATATCATATTTAATATTTTTTAATACATTTGTATATGTTTTGTATTTTTTATTTCTTCCTAATAAAACATTTATTTTAAAACTAAGCTACAACCAAACTAAGCATCTAAAACTATGCTTTTTAAACAAAGCTTTTAAAACAAATAACTTTTATTAAATTATAACTTTAATTATATACTCAGATATAATTATATATTTATAATTTGTATAATTTTTTTATTATATTGCTTTCTTATGAAACATTTATTTTAAAACTAAGCTACAACCATGCTTTTAAAGCTAATAAAATGATTAAATTAACATTTTTATATACTCAGTTGATTTGCATTATTTTAGATATAATAATTTATATATATTTTATTATTATTATTATTATTATTATACATTTTTAAATAAATGTAAATATATTTAATTTATATTAGGTATAATTTTTATTGTTTTATATCATTTGTTTGTAATCTTTTTAAATATCTACATTTTTATAGCTTCCTAATAAACCATTTATTTTAAAACTAAAACCATGCTTTTAAAACTAATAATTTTTTGTTAAATTATAATTTTTATTATATACTCAGTTCATTTTTATATATTTTTTTTATTAGATAATTTTTGTTATATTTTTTTTTTATACATTTTTATATTTTTTACTGCTTTCTAATAAAACATTTATTTTAAAACTAGGCTACAACCATACTTTTAAAACTATTTTTAATTCAAATTTATATTACATACTCTGTTTATTTGTATTATTTTTATATTTTTATTATATATCATTTTTTATATTTTTATGCATTCTTCATATTTTTTTTATTGCTTCCTAATAAAAAATGTATTTTAAAACTAAGCTACAACCATACTTTTAAAACGAATATTTTTTTTTTAATTAAATTCAAATTTGTATTATATACTTAGTTTATTTGTATTTTTTTATATATTTCTATCGGATATACTCTTTTATATATATTTTTTTTTATTTAGATTTTTTTTTTTGTTACTTCCTAATAAAACATTTTGTACATAAGCTACAACCATGCTTTTAAACCTAAGCTAAAACTAAGTGTTTAAAACTAAGCTAAAACCATGCTTATCAAACGAAGCTAAACCTAAGCATTTACAACTAAGCGTCTAAAACTATGCTAAAACTATATGCTTTTAAAACTAATTTAATCTTTTAAAACAAAAATCTGTTTTGCTTTTTAGATGACAGGACAGTGGAGACTGACAGGAAAGTGTTGGGTCAAGAGGGGGGTGTGGGATTGGCAAAGGTCCCTTGGTCGAGAATCGAACCCAGGTCGGCTGCATCAGCTCTATTTGTCAGTGCGCTAACCACTAGGCCATAGGCTCTGACATGCTCTGATTCTTCTGCTCTTTTTCAGACGGGGCTGTAAGAACGTGGACAGGCTCTAGTTCTGCTGTAGTTCTGGCTTACTTGAGAGGCCTGAGTTTCCCGTCAGCATGTGTCAATCCAATCTGCTTTTTCACTGGATGCTGTATGTCCAACCCTGGCAAAGAAAAAGGCAGAGCATTCTTCACACTGACTGTCTTTTACTCAAGTCTTTTTCCTGTCATCATTTATTATAGTACAACAAGATTGCTCAAATTAACTCACTTCACTAATCATATTTGAAATGTATATTATATATTGAAGATGACAAATGTCTCACCTCTGACTCTCTTCATTTCAGATCCACTGTTTCAAACCAGTCATGCTGCAAGATGTCTTCGATGACCGGCCGTTCAGTTAGATCACGGGTTAGACACTGAAGAATCAGATCACGGCATTCTGTTTTCAGGAGAGAGCCGCTTAGTCATGATCATGTGACACTAATGTTGGCATGTATGAAAACAGCTTTGTGTTGTACTATGCTCTCCACCAGTGTTTGTTCATTCTGTGCAAAGGCTGTATGTGTGCATCAATGCTATTCTCTCACCTTCAGATAAATCTGGGTTGACAAATCTGACGTCGGCTTCCATGACTTGGTTTCTGTCACGAAATGGAGGACACCTGTTCATCATCTCATACAGCAAGACTCCAAGAGCCCAGACGTTTGTTTGGACGCAGTAGAATTTGCCATAGATGAAGAGCTCAGGTGGAATGTAACCGTTTATTCCTGTGAGCAAGACATTTTCAGCATTTAGCAATACTTTAAAACATCTCATGATCAATAAATCACTACATGCTGGTTTCCACTCTCTGTTACACTAAATGCCAACTCACCTCTGTATTTCGTGCAGTTGTAGCCTGTCCTGTCAAGTAGATGACCGCAGCCAAAGTCGATCAACTTGAGCTCCAAGGTGTGTTTTCTCAACAGGATATTCTCTGGATGAATATCGTTATGAAAAACACCATGTTCAACGCAGTGCTGGACCGCTTGCACAGCCTGACGCATGATGACCCGCGCTGTTGTCTCACTCATTGGAGGATTGTTGTTGATGAAGTCCAGCAAGCTCTCGCAGGGATCTGGAAACTCCATGATGAGTGTGAATTTTCGGGGATGCTCAAACCACTCGTCGAGCTGGATGGAGTGAGGGCTTACGGGCTCTTCCTTCATCATTAGAAGCAGTGCAACTTCTGTAATGAGAGGTTTCGGATACCCAGGCTAGAGAAAAGATGCCAAAAAAGGTTAGTTTGGTAAAACATGCATCATTTTAAATGTTAAAAGTCAAAGGTTTTTCCTGCTTAATCTACAATAATCAGCTCTTAAACAACTAAACACATATAAAAACTAGACATATATTATGTTTTGCCAACTTACAATTTGAAGATACTGATCCTGTGGAGTCTTGCAAATACGTTTGATGGCAACCTGCAAAAACACAGATGAGCATATTGAACACCTGACCTTACCTTGACCACGAAGAATTGAGTATTTAAGTATTAAACTATATGTAGGTGCTTTAAAAACACAGTGGATACAGATTTTAATGTACAGTAAGAGCAAAATGTTTGTCTACCTTCTTGCCATCAGAAATTCGGATGCCCTCATAGACCTTGCCATAGCCTCCTCGTCCAATAATCTTTTTCACTCTATAGCGAGAGCGAATGGATTCTGAAAGAAACACACAAAAACATGAGAACATATAAGCATGCGAGACCCTTTGAAGTGGCATAAAATGCTTAAAGCAGTATAACAAATTCTTCTGTTTTCGTCTTCAAGATTTGTAATAACTTACAAAGTCATTTGCATAAACACTTTACATTTGACAAACTGCATTTTAGTTAATTCCTAACAAACAGTTTTAATTTATATAACTGGTGCCTTGTGACAATAAACCATATTAATATAGACAAAATAAGACATGTTAATTTTTGCTTAAATCAAATTTATCTTGTTATAATGATCACAGACTTACCATTAGTTGGGATGAAGTCTAAGGACTCTGGGGCAGGTGACGGCTCAGGATCATCCAGCTCTGGCTGAGGAGGCACAATAGGCTCCACTTTATTCTTGGAGCGGAAAGGACGCTTGACAGCCTTCCACACTCTCCTGAAGAAAGAGCGGACTCCTTTCCCTTTCTTAGGCTCTTCTGTGGCCTTTTGTGGAACTAAAATCAACCAATTTGATAACACAACTATTAGAGATATTCTCTGACATTGGATTAAATAATTAGTTGACAGTTTACTGTTATACCTACATGAATGTCACTGTTTGTAATGCATTTTTTTTTCTCACCTGAAGCCTCCAATCGCAGCCTCTCCATACTGTCCTCAGAGATGACGTTGGGTGTAGAGTCATCTACGTTGGACAGTGCCTTTAGACTCAGGCAAGCTGAAGCATCCACTGCCTCAACAGGAACTTCACCTGGAAGTACAAAGCTACTCTCCTCTTGGTAGCTATCGGAGCTGGAGAGATGGTCATCGTTCCACACGTCCAGGATGTCCACAGTTCCTCTCTTAATGATGCTCGTGCCTACGCTAAAGCACAGCATATCCTGGCTGCTGAGGCTCAACAGTTGCAGGCTCTCCACACTCTCTTTAGAGATGGACACATTGACATTTGGTGTAGAGATGTCCAGCTCTGGTTGAGACTCCACTGTGTCCTGGGAGCAGCAGAAGGGGAGCTTCGCAGCCGTACATATTTTCCTGAAGAAGGAGGGCATGGTTTTCTTCTTCCTCCAGCTTGTATGTTGTTCTTAAAGTAGGAAAAACAATTACTAAAAAAATACTATGAGCGACAAATATGACCCAAGGTTATTATCATGAAGTAAAACTTGAACATTTTATTTGCCTTGGCACCTAACTGTATATATAGTACAATTAAAATACACGGTAATTAGCATAATATTGACATTTTCCAAACAGATAGGCCTACATTAGTCAATGTATAATATTTACTACATTTTAAAATTGACCAAAGCATGAGTTGACCACTACCAGCAGACATCGAATGCTACGTTCTCTAATGCTAAAGCAAATATACCAGGACCACAACAGATATATAACTCCTAGCCCCACTCTAAACCATCTATTTTATCTTGTTTTCCTGAATTTGTGAGGTCTGTGTCAATCACAGTTAAAGTTTCAAACATAATTTCAATCTCACCTTTCGAGCTCTTCTCCACAGAAGCCTCCGTGACACTTTGGTTGAGGCTCAAATGGCTCTCTGCACCCTCCTCAGAGATGGACGATAGTCTTAAAGACATAATATCGGGTGCAGATTTATCAAATTGGCACAGGGTGTTTCTCTGTGTGCAGTTCAGCTCGCTGTGTAGACTCTGTACGGTCCGGAGACTACGTTCAGACTCTTCTTCACAACTGTGCTTTCAGAAATGAAGATTGTCAGCAGATGATTTCACTCCTGAAATTCGTCTTTTGACTAAACATTCAACTTTCACATAACAACATAAACATAACATATACAACTTTTATAGGATATTCAATAGCAATTCAAGATTTGCGTTTTTCAACAGAATTTCTGCGGTCTCCAGGTGATGTTTGTAAACAGTACAGAACTGTTTACTTTTAAAAGGCAAGTCTAGCGATACGTGAATGGCCAAATGAATGCTCGAGACTGGCACCGCATTTAATAACTAATGTGACTATAAAACTGTGGAGTCGTTAATGTATGAAAACTCGACATCTATCCCCTATTCACACGAATATCACAGTGAGAGTGACTTAAATAAAATAAATTAAATATATAAAACGGCCACGTCACTACCGGTGGTGGACAGTAACTTAAGTACATTTTTTAAGTATCTGTACTTTACTGGTTTTATTTTGAGTAACTTTTACTTTTAATTCACTACATTTCATAAAACATACCGTTACTCCTCATAAAGCGCGTGGTCCGAGACGCAGAAGCGGTGTCTGAATTATGAACAAAATGATTCTTTTCAATGAACCTGTTAAATCGGTTCGCAAATCCCACCAAACGATTCATTCACGAATTGGACTGATCCGATCGTAGCTGTTCTCGAGTCGATAACTCACTGATTCAAATGAGCCGTTTAGAGCGAGTCTCAACTGAATTCACTCGTGAGAACCGGGAGATCATGTGAGCGCGTGCGCGCGACCGATACTGCGAAAAGTAAGTTACTAATGTCGAATTTTAGGATCAATTTTTTAAACTGAAAATCATATTGAGGTCAAAACTGTCAGTTGTTTATAAACTAAATCTGCTTTAAATGGTTATCTAGTTAAGCCTACTGAAAGCTTGAATGCAGCTCATCAACACCAGTGTGTTTTAGGTCAAAAAACGAAACATTATAATGACAGATTAAATAAAATAACTCATGCACGTTCATATTCCCCGCTGCTGTAACGTTAGCAGTTTTATTAAAATGCCTTATGTGACGTCTGTTTTTATGTTGTTTATCAACGGTATAAATGTGTATATTGTTTAGATCAACTAGCCGAGTAGACTGAGTGTTTATTCATAATATATTCTGAAAATAATAAGGAAATACTGATAGCTGATAACTACAGTTGGGAATTTGACCGGGGGGTGTTTTTACACCACAGACTAGATTTTAGAAGAAAAAGACTTATGAAAATATAATTATATGTTCCTTAAAATGTTCTTTCTAAATTTAGGCCTTATTCTCATGCCATTGTCTCCTTCTGCAATACAACAAGCTTTAAAACACTTCTTTCTTACTGGTGAAAATTAGGTGGTCAAATCTGTTTTCTCTTACATCGCAGTGTAAGCTTCACAGTGAACATTACTACATCATTTTCGTCAACGTAATCAATATCAACAACAAAAATATATCTTGACTCCATATAATGGTTATTTTGGGAAATTCCCAGGTATTTTGAGCAGTAGGATTATATTAAAAAGTGCTAATATAAACTTAAATTAAGTAGCCTGCATAAAATTGCAGTACTTTTTTTTACTTAAAAAAACATTTAAAAAAATGTACATAAAAAATCAAGTACTTAAACTCTTAACAACCAGATATATCCATCCTAGTTAAGGACTAGTTAACTTTCTAAAGAAGTAGTCATATTGTGTGTTAAAAGTGTTCACGAGATACCAACCTTACGCTAGCCGTCTTCTCTCCACAAATGATCCAGACAGATGTGGTGTGCACAGAGGGGAGGGGCTGTGTGCATGTGTGTGTGTGTGTGTGTGTGTGTGTGTGTGTGTGTGTGTGTAAGGGGGAGATGCGTGAGTAGCAGAGAGATGAAGAGAGAGCAGGGAAAGGAAATGCAGTTGAACGAATTCGTTGCGTGTTTTAAATAGCGTACAAAAGAATAACGGAACGCAATATGTGACGGTCGGTACTGGTTTTATTTTTTTTTGGTCGGTGTTGAATCTGTGGCGGTCGGAATTTAATCTGTGGCGCACCGCCAGAGATTCGTCTATGTGTGGGAAACACTGGACAGGCGCCAGAATATTTTCTCTAACGGGGGGCTAGTCCAATATGTGGGGGTGCTACGAATTAATCGATATTCGTGACGTAAAAGTTACTTTTTTTTTTAAGAAAAGCAGCTCTGGTAGCCTACACACCACATTTAACAGAAGTAGCCTATAATTTAAATTTTATTTAAAACGGCCTTTTAAATTATATTTAAAACTGACACGAATGAAAAAAATAGACACAAACTTAAAACAAGCCCTGCATTCCAGCCCGAGCCCGACGGGCAGCAGTGAGCGCGCCTTCAGCGCATTTTTTTTTAGGAGTTCCACAAATCCGCAATCAAGCGCACATAAAAGGCTAACGCATTTGCCTCACGATTGCCTAAAGATTCCTGTTCCTGAACAAGAGAGCCCATTCCATTTTTTTGGAATGGGCTCTCAGCACGTAAATTTGTTGATATTGTTTGTGAGGGAACGCAAATATACATAAATCCTTTACAGTTACGAATAATAGCTATTACTCTTACCTTTACGTGCAAAAAAGTCAGCGTATTTTAAGATGTTTGCAATGCAAGTGATCACACTTGCTTCTTCATGTCCAGTAAAGCGTGCGTTAGCCTCCACTCTCCGCACAGACGATAGAATATGAGTCTAACAGCGCACATACAGGTTAAACGTTTAAAACTAACATTTTGATATGCTTGAACTCTTTAATATCTATAGATTTTATTTTAGGCAAGTCGTGATGATTTAAGAAAGCTAAATTGATCAAGCATATGAACTCACCGTCTGCCGCTGGTCGCTTCTTTAAAAAAAAAAACCTAACCTATATTTAATGGGAAAAAATGCTTTAAACGTTTTTTTTTCTAAATTAACTTCAAGAAAACTGAAACGAAATATAATTACATTGTCATTTGGCCTATATACAAAACTGAACTATTTTAATAGCTAAAAAAATGGTAGTATAAGCTGTTTTGGGAGAAGTGGCCAAAAAACACGATCTTGGGTGGGAGTCTGGCCAGTGTTTACCAAGAATTCTGCCAAGAGCTGGGCTAGATTTTAGGCTCTTTACACAAAACAACGAAAAAACCTGTTACATGCAAAGGAAAGACTTCAAAGCTGGACAGCACCATGCGCTCCGTGAGACTGGGTTGTGCGCTCAACATTAACAAAATTCATTTGAATGCGTAATTCAACTGTGTATACTCTACACTTATATTAAAAATTAAATGAACGGCACATCTCAATCTAAGTGATGATGTAATGGATTAAATGTAGCCTAATGCACGAAACTGCGCTCACATGACGCGTGTGTAAGAATACTGTGACAAACAGCATGGGACAGCAGCACTCCTCTATCTCAGCTGGTTGAGGGGCCTAAACCGAGAGATTCAAAATTCTAACGGGGCTATGGCCCCCTAGTCCCTTTGTAGAGCAGTCCCTGTCTGCAAGTGAGTGGCACGTCTTTCTTTATGTACCTAATTATGAAGGAAATAATAAACTTAACCATATATGTGACCCTGGATCACAAAACCAGTCTTAAGTCGCTGGGGTATATTTGTAGCAATAGCCAAAAATACATTGTATGGGTCAAAATTGTTGATTTTTCTTTTATGCCAAAAATCATTAGGAAATTAAGTAAAGATCATGATCCATGAAGATATTTTGTAAAATTCCTACTATAAATATATCAAAATGTAATTTTTGATTAGTAATATGCATTGCTAATAACTTAATTTGAAGAACTTTAAAGGTGATTTTCTCAGTATTTAGATTTTTTTGCACTCTCAGATCCCAGATTTTCAAATAGATTGTCCTATCCTAACAAACCATATATCAATAGAAATATCGAATATACGAATAAATTCAAAATTACATAGACCTTAATATAGTTATTCACTGTTTATGTATACAAATCATACAGATTTCTAAATGAGCACTTTGTCTTTTGTAAACATATGTTGAACATCCAATGGTTATTTTTATCTGATGTACGACTGTAATGTAGGCTCTATGAACGTACATTTTTAATAAACAGAGGGAATTCCCAACATTAAACAAATAACTGTTTACATGCTTATGACGTTTGCATTGTGAAAATGTACAGTGAGACTTAAGATATAGAAACACTGACTTGTTATGTGATGTCTTCTCAATAAAATCGTATAATTTCCTATTCATTCAATAGAATGTTTGCAAATACTAGGGAATACTAATATGGCGGCACGGTGGCTTCACTTTTATGACTTCATGAGTAATAAAGTTCTCTCTTATAGATCAGTGGTTAGATGCCAAATGCTCTCCTCTCATTCAAGAGGAGGGAGATTGAAGATCAAGAGATTGAAGTGGTGCATACAACATATTTGCCCACTGGCAACTATAGTTGCGCACATTCAAATACAATTTTCAAGAAAAAATAAAATAAAACTTGGGGGAAACTCGTGAAACTCGTAATGCCATTGGATCCTGTGTAAACAAAAGGCAGGACCAATGCCGTAATGGGTGTGTCGTAGTGAGGATGCATGTTATCGTGCAAGTTCAACTTGATCCTTAGGGGTTTGATAACTGCCAGTCAGAAAAATATTTTGGTGAATTACAGGCAACACCTCTTTCAGTACCATCTTACATACATGTTGTTGGCAGAAAGTATTTTTTTAACTTGTATTGGTCTTTTTGCTTTAGACATGATGCTGCTGAAAGAGAAAAGTGAAGAACTAAATGAAATGGAAGATAAAGTACAGTATGACAAACTTGATTACACTAAAGAAAAATTGTTTAGTTGCTCACAGACTAAAAATACACCTTCACAAAGAAGAGCTCAAAAGACAGAATCTGGAAATAATTTCACCTGCCAACAATGTGGAAAGAGTTTCACTAAAAAACAAAACCTTAAAATCCACATGAGAATTCACACTGGAGAAAAGCCTTACACCTGCAAACAATGTGGAAGAAGATTCATTATAAAAGGAACCCTTAACAGACACATGAGGATTCACACCGGAGAGAAACCTTACACTTGCGACCAGTGTGGCATATGTTTTACTCAAATAGGAGTCCTTAAAAGGCACATGAGAATTCACACTGGAGAGAAACCTTACACCTGCAGACTGTGTGGAAATAGTTTTGTTCGAAAAGGAGGCCTCAAATACCACATGAGAATCCACACTGGAGAGAAGCCTTACATCTGCCAACAGTGTGGAAAGAGTTTCAGCCAACAAGGAAACCTCAATGTCCATATGAGAATTCACATAGAAGAGAGCTTCATCTGCCACCATTGTGGTAGAATATTCACTAAAAAAGGATACCTTAAAGTCCACATGAGAATCCACAGTGGAGATAAAACTTAACATTATAAAAAATGTATATGCCCTTGGTGTGGAAAGGATTTAAATCAACAAGGAAACCTTACAGACCACATGAGAATTCACAGAGAAGAAAAGCCTTCCACCTGACAATGGTGTGGGAAGAGTTCCTCTCAACAAGAAAACTTCAAAATCCTCAGGATCCGTTGGCCTTTAACCTGCCAACAGTGTGGATCTGGTTTGAAGTCACATGAAGCATCACATTGAAGACAAGCTGTTCATTTGTCTGAAAGGGGCAGTTCACTCAAAAAATTGTTGACCTTCAAGTTGTCCAAAACATGTATGAGTTTCTTTCTTTGATTTATGACTCCCTAAGTGGATATACACAGGCGCACCTGCTGATTTATCATCTGAAGACTGGCGTCCTTTGAAATATTCCATCTATTCCTGGAGAATGAGGAAGTGCTGAATTGGTGTATTACGCTGTAATATTCTGGTATGGACTGATTTTTTATTTGTTCATTCCGTTTTTAATAAATTCTTTATTTGTTAATTTCTTATTTGTATATTTTAGTCATTTGTTTAGCATGTTGTCCTTTGATTTCATTGTCAATATTGTAAATATTACTATGTTCCTTCCCCACAAAGGTAGAGATTGGGTGCCTTGAAGACCACTGTAATTGATTTGCTGTACTTTCTGTCACATATGAAAATGTAAACAGTATATTGTCCACAGCTCATCAATGTAATCTATGTGATTAATACCTCCCTGAGAATACCTAGACATGGTGTCAGAAGCGTAAAGATGTCACAGTTCATCCTGCCAGAAAATTTCAGTTTTGATCGCCTTACAGAGTGACAACATGGAAACGGGCTCACACTGTCCTGCAGCTGAACACCACAGAGGACTTCATGACAGCAGAGGTGAGTTGCCATCTGAACGCAATTATTTGCTGTCTGCTGGTGTCACAGTGGAAGCTGACACAGACACCAAAGGAAACACAAAAGGATGAGCAGTTCCAAACAAAATTGTGAAAAAATTGTAACAAAAGGATGGCCAGAATATGCTAAAAGTGTTCCCATTTCAGACTGCAAAGTGCATACTAAAACAAGAGGACCTGTTGTTTGCACTAATGTGTTTTTGAGCTGCTCCTACCTCCTGTACAGGGGTCAGGTCAGCTCAGTAGAATTGCTCATGGGGAAGAAAATTGTACTACTCTTTGACCCTTAGACCAAAATAGACAAACAAAGCAAAAAGAAAAAGAATATCAAGCATACTACTATAGGCTTGTGATCAGCAAATGACAAAAGAAAGAAAAGATGGAGATCAGGCCTGGATTACCTTCATTCTGAACGTCTCGGTCCTTGAGCGGATCCTCCCAAGCTGGTCCAAAATGGCAAAGGCCTCAAAGCCAACAAAAGGTTTGGACAGATATGACTGTTATGACGTCAGTTTGAGCAATTTCATCTTTGTCCCAGATTACTTCCCTTGCTTTCAATCAGGAACTTAATAACTCATGGTATTGGAAATAAATCTGAACTGCTAATAAAAGCATACTTTTCAAGACATTAACCAAAAACAACCACATTTTATCAATATGAATGAAATTATATGGATGGCTAATAAATACTTTAAACCTCTTAAGTTATCAAAAAAAAAAAAAACAGAGGCAGCTAGACAACAGCTACAGTGTTCTAATGAGGACTTCCATGAAGGCAACTGCAAACAATGATCTCTCTGTCTTTCACTTTCGGGCAATCTGTCCACAATGGGACAGAGGTTTGTCAGTGAAAGCATGTAATCAAACAAATTACTTAAACACACCTTTAAAATTAAGCAAAACATTTGAAATGTTAGCATCAGGGTTGCTGTAAAATCATATTTAAAGGAGAACTCCGGTGTGATATTGACCTAAAGTGTATTGAATCATGATACCGAGTGTAAACGTACCTTGCATATCTCATCTCGTCTTGTCCACTGCTGTCCGAAATCTGGGGTCAGTTAGCCGATGCTCACAACAGCTTGTCAATGAGATCAATGGGGCATCGAAGCAGTCATGTAAATAAATCACTGTTTTATGCCATTTACGAGGCACAAAGTAGCGCCACACTTCATCGGTAGACTTCCAAGGGCCCCGACATTTAAAACGCGACATTGAAAACTCATAAAAAGCACCGGTAGTTTATTTACGAGAAGATTTATACAGACAGTAACGGCAAGAAGTTTAGCGGCCGTCGCCACGTTAAGTCGAGTGACGAGCAGGAAGGAACGTATCAGGTTTTCAACTTATTAGGTTGTAGTTTCCTTCGTGCTCGACATTCGACTTATCGTGACTACATTCAAGATGGCGGCGATCGCTAAACTCCTTGAAGTTACTGTCTGTATAAATCTTCACGTAAATAAACTACCGGTGCTTTTTATGAGTTTTCAATGTCGCGTTTTAAATGTCGGGGCCCTTGGAAGTCTACCGATGAAGTGTGGCGCTACTTTGTGCCTCGTAAATGGCGTAAAACAGTGATTTTTTTACATGACTGCTTCGATGCCCCATTGATCTCATTGACAAGCTGTTGTGAGCATCGGTTAACTGACCCCAGATTTCGGACAGCAGTGGACAAGACGAGATGAGATATGCAAGGTACGTTTACACTCTGTATCATGATTCAATACACTTTAGGTCAATATCACACCGGAGTTCTCCTTTAAGACTCAAACAGAAAAATGAAAACCATTTTTGCACAGCAAAATAAACAGCCATTCAACAGTTTTAGCGTGTGAGTGTTTATTCAACGAAATCTGTAACATAAAGACTGATACATCTCAGTATATTTTTTGTAGCTTAGTAGCTCTTCTCTCAATTTCTCTATCCAAAATATCATCTTCGAACATAACGACATACATTTGTGGTCAGCTGTCTTTTGTTAAACGGTGCAATACCAAACCTGGCTATATATGCCATTTTATCTCTGCCACAGATGTATCAGTCATTCTTGAGACATGGGACAAAACATGTCCACCAATTATAACTGCTATATGGGGGCAGCCGTGGCCTAATGGTTAGAGAGTCGGCCCTGTAACCCAAAGGTTGCAGGTTCGAGTCTCAGGTCCGGCAGGGATTGTAGGTGGGGGGAGTGAATGTACATCACTCTCTCCACCCTCAATATCACGACTGAGGTGAGTCCCTTGACCAAGGCACCGATCCCCCAACTGCTCCCCGGGCGCCGCAGCAATGGCTGCCCACTGCTCCGGGTGTGTGTTCACGGTGTGTGTGTTCACTACTGTGTGTGTGCACTTGGATGGGTTAAATGCAGAGCACAAATTCCTAGTATGGGTCACCATACTTGGCCTCCCTTCACCTCCTTATTAGTTTTAAAAATAAAACATATTTTCAATTGTAAATGCTATGGGGATTAATAATAGAATGTATTTAACACAATTATCCCCTTCAATTTCATTTGCTCATTATTATGTGAAATCTATGACACTTATTGTCTTCTCACTACATCTAAAACTGTGTGTCCACAGAGAAGGGTTTATTCATTCATATGCTATAAAATGGATTAAAAAAAATTTTAATGATGAAAAAGACCTTGTTTTATCAAAGGCAACACTTAATAATATCTCATATTAAAGCAAGGTTGTTTTTCAGTTAATAAGGTTTCGAAGGTGTGTCCTCACTTTTTGTCAACACCGTCAGACATTACTTAAAATGTAATAAAATCAGGGAATATCAGGGGCTATCACTCTAAAAGGACCCCCTTGCCACAGTCCTCTTCTGCAGAGTACATCAATGTCACACAGGCTCTGCTAAGTTTTATAGTTTTAGAATATTTTAATTCTAATGTTAATATTTCGTGTGTCACAACTATGATATGTCAACACCAAACATCCAATTTCTGAGAAAATTATTTGAAATCTTTAAACCATTTTATTCTCCTGAAGCAGGTTCCATTAGCCCCTAGCATCAACAGAAAAAAAAAACTAAATGTCTACTACATGAACTCCATTTGTTTTGTGAAAAATGGCAAATTTGTCAACACCGTCAGATGTCACCACCGTAAGATTTTGTGTTCCAATAATATATCAGAATACTTAAATGTGACTCTTGAATAGAAGCTTTACAAACATTAACATACTCACTGTTTGTTGTGGTTGTTTTAATACAGTAATTAATTGATTCAATGTATTTGTATAGTTAAAATGACTACAAATTCAGGTTTTGGTCAACACCGTCAGATGTGTCAACTCCGTCAGATGAATATTTTGATGATATTTCATTATGATATTTTATATTTGTTGTGGAATTGTTGGTTACATGTGAAAGTGTAATCTGTCTACTAACATGGGAATGTGTTTTGAAATGTTAAAAAACATCTAGAAAGCTGTTAAAGATAAAGTTGAAATTATATTACACATTCCAAGTTAAAAAACACATTTTTTTTAAAAAAAGAGAAAAGTTGGGAGGTTGTTTCAAAGCATAGCTCAGTAGCTTAGTACATATAATATACATAAATGTAGTTTCCTTTGTCTGAGTACAAAGTTTTATTTTTTCAACTTTAGCACCCTGTTTTGTCCCACCTCTCAAGAATGACATATATGTTTTTACATGCTCTGAATCAGGAAATACTGCCTTCAAAATTTCCCAGCCTGTTATTTCCCAAATGAGGCATTGAGCTGAGATTAGGAGCACTTTCTTAAAGGGCTTAGACTGCAGTAGAAGCCTAAAATACACTGATGGAAAAAAATATATCATCTATTCTGCTGACACAAAAGCCATGTACAGGCCATGAATGTTGCATATGACCCCAAGAACACCATCACCACCGACAAACATGGAGGTCGAAACATTAAGCTTTGGTGGTGTTTTTCTGCTAAATGGACAGGACAACTGCACCGCATCAAAGAAACGATGGATGGGCCCTTGTAACTGTCAAATATTGGGTGATAACCTCCTTACCTCAGCCAGGGCATTATAAATCTGTTGTGAATGGGAATTCCAGGCAACAAAGGAGTGGCTCAAGAATAAGCACATTGAGGTCCTGGAGTGGCCAAGCCAGTCTCCAGATGTTAATCCCATAGGAAATTTATGAAGAGAGCTGAAGGTTAGAGTTACCAAACTTGAACCTTGAAACCAACATGGGTTTTGCCATCTAAAGTACTACCGAGCAACACCATTGATATTCGGGGAACAGATGGGTATTATATAGGGTGACCATACGTCCTCTTTTACCCGGACATGTCCTCCTTTTTGGCTATAAAATTATGTCCGGGGGGATTTTGTAAAATATCATAAAATGTCCGTTTTATTTTTTATTTTTATTTTTTTTACCTCATTTCACTGACCGTCATTAATTCAACACTTTAAATGCAGCCACAGCCCACCGGCATTATTCTGAGGTACCTGCAGGTATGAACTGGCCATCGGGAGCACCGGGACATTCCCAGTGGGCCGATCACCAAGCGAGGGAGATCTCCCCCATATTAGGCGCTATTTTAAATTATAGCGCATTCAAAACCGCAAATAGCCGAAAAGTGTGAAGCGGTGGGATCAATCACCCGCACAGTGCTGACGAACGCGCGCTGCGCTTCTGCCACGATGTACAGTGATAAACAGTGTAAGTTGCTTGATCCATTCAGATAACACACAGAATTGTGTTATACAGTCATGTGATATGAGAACGTTAAAGGATCTGTAAGTTCTGCTGGGCTGGCTGAAAACAGCCACGACACTGGATACTGTCACTGCATGATGAAGTAAAGTGGAAAATGCCAATAAATAATTACTGTCAAAACAAAATTATTACAAATTTCATAGTTTATAATTACTATTTAATTTTAAAAACCATATTACTAATGTTTTCTTGTGACCACCGTCTTACTACTAATATTATAATCAATAATTTCTTTTAAATGTTTAGTTGTAATTCGTTTTAATTGGAGTAAAATGTTAATTCAATAAGAGCTTGATTAAAGAATTAAATATGGGTCTTATATAAATTAGGTGTTTACTATACATAATAAAGTTCTTAAAGGGACAGTTTACCCAAAAATAAAAATTGTCATCATTTACTCAACATCATGTAATTTCAATAATTTCAATCCTGTATGAACTTTTTTCTTCTGTGTAACAAAGGAAGATACTTTGAGAAATTCAAAACTTTTTTGTCTATAGAGTAGAAATCAAGGGTAACCAAATATGTTTGGTTACATTATACAAAATATCTTTTGTGTTCCACAGAAGAAAGTAAGCCATACAGTTTTGGAACGACATGAGGGTGATGATTTTTATTAATGAATGTTTTTTTATTACATAATTTATTAGCAACAAATTTCCTGCATTCTAGCTCAAAATCAATGCTTTACTGCATGCATTTCTCTGTGACAAAAATGTAATTAAGTTTGTTGCATTTGAATTCAGCAGTATTTATTATTTGTTTAAATCCTGTTTTATTCATTCATGTACTCCAATTAAAGACCCTATAACCCTACTGAAATAAACAGCTTAAACCAGCCTAGGTTGGTTGGCCAGTTTAGGCTGGAAGTAGCTGGTTTTAGCTGGTCTTTTAGTTGGTGGTTTCCGAGCCTGACCAGCTAAGACCAACCTGGCCAAGCTGGAAAAGTGGTCAAAACCCTTCTAAAACCAGCCTGCTGACCAGCTAAAACAACCCAACCAGCACAGGCTGGTTTTAGCTGGGGGGTTTTTCACCAGGAAACCCAAGAAAACTTTCATGTGGAACTTGTGGGCCGGATGGGCTGAATTTGTCCAGGGCCGAATTTTAACACCAGTCCAGCCCTGGGTACCTGTCTGATGACGTGAAAGACCCAATTGTCAAAACAATACAAAGAGGAACTGCGCTGCAAGAGCTGTGTGTCACTGTGTGAAACTGTGTGCTAATGTAGTTTCACAGACAAATTAAAATAAAAAAAAAAATGTTTTACAAGGCAATTCGTATTTAAGCATTTTATGTATTATTTCTTTATGTTTGTATTAGGCCTGTATAAAGAAAAGACTAAGAGAGATGATATTTTTTACAGGGCAATACTGTTTTGATATAAGATTTAGTTCAAACAGAAAGAGAATTTAAATAAATGTGTGATTTCTAAAAGCGCCTTGGGGGGGGGGGGGTCCTCTTTTTGGATTCTCAGAATATGGTCACCCTATATTATAGACCTGTAGCGTCTGGACCAATCAGACATAGTTATTTGTTACATTTAACAAATTATCCTTAAAACCAACAAGCCAACTTTAGGTTGGCATTCTAGAAACAACCCCCAGTTCTACGAACATTAAAGCAACTGGGCCTTAAGGGCTCAGTTGCCAGGGCAACTATATGATAACACCAGTTTTACGATCCAAAGGAATGCAGCCACTTTAGGAAAGACATTTGGCCTACTGAAATGGACTCTTCCCTAATTTATAGGAAATCCTTCCTATGAATGAACACACAAATGGTCCATTCATTGTGTATATCATTGTGGTTTATGTACCTTGTCTTTTACTTTTTTTTATTTGTGTAATGTTTTATGCATGTGTTAAGATAGATATAGATAGATATCTCATGTAGATATATTATGTACGTGTCATGTTTAGTATCTCTGAATTCGTATTTTGATGATCTAAAAGATGATGCATATTATATGTTGATACACAGGTAACATATTAGAGTTTCATGAATCCCTAGTAGATTTACATGAATTTTCCCACATGCAAAATACCTTGCTCTCAAACAAAGGGTCGTAAAAGCCCACATCATTTCGAAATCCCCCACTCGGAATTTCAGCCTCTCTCATTGGTCAAGTCCACTTTGAGAGGTGTTATCTTCCTAGATGTTAAAAGGGCTCACACCTAGTTCCGACCAGTTCCTTCTGAAAACTTGATTGCTGCCTATGGGGAGGGCCTGCCCAGGCCCAGAGGGGGGCCTCAACATATGGAGCTGTGTGGACTCTCCACACAGACTACTCCCACTGGAGTTCATTTCACTCGACTATGGAACTTATCAGAATGTACACGATCGGACATCTCTGTCTCTTCACTCCTGGCCATCTCTGGATCCCCATCTCTGAAGTGCGGCCTGCGGTTCCTCAGAACCGCTTACACAGGAGAGAGACCTCTCCTAACCTCAACAGAGTCAAGAACAACCTTGGAGTTTCAAGAAACTGCAACTCCAGCCATCAAATGGAACCATCCAGGATTTCTCCAGAGGCTCCACGAGACTCTCGGTCGAATGCAAGTATAGTTTCTTCCACTAAACAGAGGTTATGTGTAAGCTATCACATGCGTTTTGCGTTAGAAACTGATGGTTCTTTCAGATGGTCAGCTCAGCCTCACCCCCCCCCCCCCCCCTTTTCCTGTACTGTTTTAGCCATCCTCCTAACCTTGTTTAGATTAGTTATATGTTAGTCGTTAGTTAATAAAACGTTTGTGCACAAATTACATGAGTCTCTGATTCTGCCTTGCAAATTAATGTCCCTTTACGATTTCCGATCAAGTTACAGGCTCTAATGCATTAATACTGTAAGAGTGTTATTTTTCTGTGGCCAAGAAAATATCATTGCTTGGAGTTGATATGAAATTACCCTGAATGTTTGCTAGACGAACAGATTAATTGATGGCGATTTAATTCCGCTACACTTACCACTGGCGGCTGATATAAATAATTGTAATTAATAAAAATTGATTGTAATTATTTATATACATTTCCATTTTTGAGCTAAATTCGCTACAGACCTGACATTTTAAAGGTTTTACATCTTCCATCGAATTAACTCTTTGAGACAGCTACATGGAATCTGTAACAAACAATGAGTCTTACACTTTCACCAATCTGTCAACAAGAAACTACAATGGAAACCTCTTTTCAATTACAACAAGGCAAACCACAATTGAACCTTTGAAGACACCTATATGGGCTGCGTTCGAAACCGCATACTCAATGAGTAGGTACTTAATTTCCATAAGTACTTACCTAACGAGTGCTAAACGAGTACATACTCTACAGCCAAATCTCGTTGAGTATGAATGTGAGTTGCCATGTTGACGTTACCTTCTTCTTCTTCTTCTTTAATCGCCGTTCACTCCTGCGGAGTATTACCGCCACCCACTGTACAATTTACTCACTTACATGAATTAATCTGATGTTGATGAATCTGCGTTGACGTTACCATGTGACCTGTGACGTTATACCAAGCGTAACAACTTAAAAGGTATGACTGACAGGTGCACAAACACCTGATTTCATCAGTGGAATATACCACTCTGTATAGAAGAATGTTTGCAAGAAAAATCACTGCAATATTGTCATCCAAAAGGAGACGTCGGGCAGCTGCTCGAAGGTCTCACCTTTGGAGAAGAATGTTCATTCTACAATCAAAAAATGCAGCCTGTACCCACCACCAGGAAAGGGCATCCTTGGGGATGGTGGCTATCCTTGTCTGAGTGCACCCATCTGCCTCATCACCACATAGAGAGAGCCTGTACAGAACCCTGTGCAGGCTCGTTTCAACAGCAAGCACTCCCGTGCCTGTAACATCGTTGAGAGAGCTTTCGGGATGATGAAGACTTTCTGATTGAAAGATCTTCTTCAAGGCCTTAGAGATCAGCCCTGCCTTTGTGCCTGAGGTTGTTGCGTGCTGCGCTGTGCTTCATAATCTGGCTCTTCTCAATGGGGACATCGTTGAGCAAGTGGATGAGGAAGACCATGATGACAGCCCCCCTGAACCCCACAACCCTCAGGCAAGAGCAGGAGATCATGTGTGGGACAACCTGGCTGCAGCTGTATCTGCCCCAAACATTTGTGTGGCTGCTCTCCATGAGCATGACTATCTATAAAACATTTAAACCAATTAAAACATTTAAAATGAGTATTGTCAGCATTTCAGTTCTTGCGTAATTTAATTTCAAATGTTTACAAAGATATGCTAATTTCTGGTGTAGCCTTATTACTTTTGTGGTCTAGTTAGCTAAACTGCTGAACTGGTGAGCAGAAGGTTGCTGGTTCCATCTCTGCAGCAGCCATCATAACCAGTGTGTCCTTGAGCAAGGCTCATTTCTCCAGGTTGCTGTAAGTCAGTTCGGATAAAAGCATCTGTCAAATGCAGAAATCAAAATTATTTTAGTAAAACCTTTTTTGAAAGCGTCTCGGACACAAACTCTCTATAAAGCTTCTGTTTTCTTACTGTTTTCTAAAGCTGTTACTATAATATAAATGCATGTCATACAGTTTTTATTTGGGGGCTTAAAAGGTTAGTTCACCTGAACATAAATTCTATCATTATTCACCTGCCTTCATGTTGTTCAGTCTCTCTTTTTTTATTATTCCGTTAATACAATATCAGTCAATGGAGCCTGATTTTCAGGAGCTTCATGACATTATTACTATTCATGACATGCTTTTGAAACTTCTGAAAGTCCACTGACTGTTACTCAGCTCTTGTGTAAAGTGGGAAAAACACAGGAATCCAACAACATGGAGTAAATACTGATTAAATTTATATAGTTTGGTAAACTTTAATCACTTTGTTACTATTGTGTAGTTAATGCAAAACTTAAGGCAGTTTGTGCAAGCAGTCTCAAGTTCAATTTAGGTCATGGAGGGACATTGTTCTGCAGAGTTTTTCGTACCCTAATTAAACACACCTGAACAATCTAATCAAACCAATTAATAACAGCTGCTTTGAAAATTACAGACAGGTGTGTTGGAACTAAACCCAACAGAGCAGTGGCCAACATGATATTCCTTTATGTGCTCTATATGCATTTAGAAGTCAGATACACGATAATAAAACTATCCTTTAAAAGTGTGTGTGGTACATTACACCCCACATATGCACAAACTATTCATCTCTTTATATTTTAACAATTTATGAACGTTATCTTCTGAATGCATCACCAAATGTCTATAAGTCCACTGCAGTGTACTGTGAATAGAAATTGTTTTATATGCATCGTATCAGGCATAATGTCTCAGGACACCATTTGATGTTGTTTAAGCAATGCTATTATGAATAGATGTTTACAAAATTATATATATTTGCCTATAGTAGCCATTTTGATCAGATTTTTAAAAATGGTTTAATGTAGGCCTATCTCCTTTATAAAAAAATTAAAGGAGATACATAAAACCATTTTAAAAAATCTGAAACTTTTATCTTATTAAAAGAGACTACAAAACAAATATGGATGGTCATTAAAGCATTGCTAAAACAACAAAGCAAGTAGTGGCCTATGATTTTTGCACAGTACTTTATGCATATTGATAGATCGATAGATAGAATCTATTTTAAAATGTTTGTTCTTTATGTAAACCAAATGTGCAAATGATCAGAACATGCTTTTATTTTACAATTTATTTCATTCATTTTTTTTTGTGAGAGCCTCAAGGAGATGAAGGAATCTTTCCTCCCTTTCCTTTGCCTCCCTGTCTCTCCTTTCCTCTCTCTCAGATGCTTCCCGCTCTCTCTCCGCTTCCCGTTCCTCCATCTCCCTCATCAGATCGGCGAGATCTCTTTTTCTTTTTCCAGGCGCTGGCATCACAGAGGATGAAGAGGCCACAGCAACATCTGGCCCAGATGAGGCAACGAGAGCAGGTGGTGTGATGGAGGGTCTGCTCCCAATTGCCTCATCCATGGCAGTATACTTCATTAGCCGCTCTCCACCGGATAAGCAGATGCGTCTGCTCATCTGTCCCTGTAACATTCAAATAGATTCCCTTTGTGATGTATGCTCTCAATACTACATTCACATGTTGAGTTAGTTACTGATGTGGTAAGTTGCTTTTTATCCAACACAAATGTTTCTCAATACATCAACAGTACTAATGGACAAATAAAACATTCTTTATGTAATCTAATTTATGTTATCTAATCTCTTTATGTAAATGTATTTACATTACATACAGTAACATCTAATGTAAGCAGTGATGCTAACTGCATAAAAGCACACATACATCATTCACATGTGTTCATCTGCAAAACTTATCTAAGATTTTCCTGTCAGATGTTAAGTATACATTTGGTTATCATCTTTAAGATATATATGGTGTATCGTACATGTATATTCACATTAGAGACGTACGTGTGCTTACTACTGTTTGCTATACATAAAACAAATCAGAAACCCTTGTCAAAAAATCCCATAGGATTCCAATAGGATTTCTCTACAGGATTCCAGTTAGAATTTCTATCATATTTTGGAACCGTTCCTAAAGGATTCCATTAGGAATTATCTTATAGGAAAAGACATAAATATCCTGTAGGATAATTTCTACTGGATTTTAATGGGATTTATTTTAAAGCATCTTTCAAGAATTTTGAAGAATCCTAATGATACGCTTTTTTAATTGTTTATATTAGTTTAGTGTCTTGCAGTTTACTTTAATTCACCTTAATATACATTCCAATAGGAATCCTCTACAAATCCTAAAGGATTCCACTAGGAATTCTCTACAGGATTAAAATCAGAATTTCTATCATATTTTGGAACCATTCTTAAAGGATTCCATTAGGAATTATTTTATAGGATTTTCCTATAGGACAAGACATAAACATCCTGTAGGATAATTTCTACAGGATTTTAATGGGATCCTGTTTTATTTTAAAGCATCTTTCAAGAAGAATCCTAAGACTATTCCTATTGAAATCCTATAAAAACAGTTCCAACATAAGATCCAGTACAAGTTACTTATCAGAATCCTTTAGGATTTTTTGATAAGCAACATACAATGAACAACGTCTACATCAGGGTGATGTAAACAGCAAACTGCAAGTACTATTTGTTAGTAAAACAAGAACAGTGGAAAAGTTCACCTTTAGATAAAAAAGTTCCCATAAAGACATGAACAAGCATCCAATTTGATCCCATAAAAAATCCTTTAGGAATGATCCTACAGAATATATAAGAATCTTATAAGAATATTCCTATCAAAATCCTATAGGAATGGTTCCAAAATATGATAGAAATTCCAATAAGAATCCTGTACAAAATTCTTATTGGAATCCTTTAGGATTTTTTGACAAGACATAAATATTCTGTAGGATGGTTTCTATGGGATTTTTTTGGGATCAAATTGGATGCCTGTTCTTTTTGTAATCTAAAGTGCACTTTTCCACTGTTTTTGTTTTACTATCAAATAGTACTTGCAGTTTGCTGTTTACATCACCTTGTTCAATAACATTGTAAACAACATGTGAGGTGATTTGTGCAGCACACAGCTTTAGTGAAACACACACACACACACACACACACACACACACACACACACACAGTATGTAGCAATTGTCCTCCAATGCAAATACTGGAGCAGTTCTAGACTTGAGTGAGGGAGGTAGATATAAAACTTAGAGGACACCAGAAGTTGGAAAGAAAAATAACTCTTTACTGTGACAATAAATAAATAAATAACATAACAAAAGGTTAAACAGTCTTTTCTAAATTAGTAGTAGTTTAATTCAGCAAATCCTGGGCTGAATGATTAAGTTAATAATAGTTAGGATTAAATCTAAATCTTAATGTCTTTTTTTCTGTAGTAACCCTTTTTTCTTCACAAGAAAAATAACAACTTTGTTGTTCTCAAGACAAAGTAAATACACATCACAACATTATTACCTTCATTTTT
Organism: Garra rufa; assembly: GCF_049309525.1. Taxonomy (NCBI): domain Eukaryota; kingdom Metazoa; phylum Chordata; class Actinopteri; order Cypriniformes; family Cyprinidae; genus Garra; species Garra rufa. The sequence goes on along the minus strand of NC_133364.1, from coordinate 44,189,768 downwards.
ATTAAAATATTTGAAAAGGGAGAAATTAAGACTGCTGTCTTTTATAGTGTTCACTATCCAAATCACACATTGGTGGATGGAGTTAGTGTTAATAGTCTTCGCCAACAACGTGTGCTATTTGCACTTAAAGTATAGTGACGCTACAAAGCCGTAAAGCACAACATTAATTAAAACAGCTACAAATGGTGGCAGAACAGTCACTACTCCAATGTCTTATACAATGAAAATTAGTAGCATAAACATATGTGACTATCATAACTAATACCACAGATTCATAGCTTTTGACACAAAGCGGCAGACTGTGCTAATCAGCAGATACAATCAAACACGAGCTCAACAACTCACCAAGATCACCCAATATTGTTGGTTTAGGATGCAGACCAGATAAATGTTACTATTTCGTCATTTTTGGCGTATTTGAAATCAAAGTTTGACAAGTTAAACACCGTTAATCACTCGCTGCTTTTCCTCTTCGACCGTTATTTTCAAATGATGAGCGCTACAGTTGCAGGCGCGCTACATTCGGATTTCTTAAAGGGGCCGCGTCAGGACAATACCGTATGTAGATGTTCGTATTTCTGTGAATTCTTAATCACATGTAATACATTTAACTCATTCGAACATTATGAAATATCATATATATTATCTTTGCCTTACTTTAATATTATAAATTTCAATAAATACATATTATGTGTTTATATCTGTGTGTATTCATATAGGCTGCAATTTATTGTGGGTTACAGGTGCACACAAACATGCAGTGTTACTCTAAAAAAGTAAAATTAAAAAAGTAATTAATCAACAGAATCAACTAAGATCATACAAGACAAAGTGAAATTTCGTTTAAAAATGACAATGCCCATTAAGTTTCTATGAATCAATAAAATACAGGACAAAGTGAAATCCCATTAAATAAAACACTGTCCAATAAGATTCTAAAAATCAAGGAAAATCCTACAGGACAAAGTGAAGTTCTACCAAAATAAATCGTAATGTTTAATAGGATTCTAAGAATCCAATAAAACCCTACAGGACAAAGTGAAATTCCATTAAAATAAATTGCAATGTCCAATAGGATTCTAAAAATCCACTAAAATCCTACAGGACAAAGTGAAATTCCATTAAAATAAATCGTAATGTCCAATAGGATTCTAAAAATCCACTAAAATCCTACAGGACAAAGTGAAATTCCATTAAAATAAATCGTAATGTCCAATAGGATTCTAAAAATCCACTAAAATCCTACAGGACAAAGTGAAATTCCATTAAAATAAATCGTAAAGTCCAATAGGATTCTAAGAATCCACTAAGATCCTAAAGGATAAACTGAAATTCCAATAGGATTTTTTGACAAGGGAATATAACGCTACTATGCTATGTAGCGGCTTTACACCTGCAACAATTAAAGTTTACAGAATCTCAACAAACAGAAGGAACGGTGTTATTGGTTTCTACTCACATTTGAAAACACCCGCGTCCATTTTTTCATTTGAAATGTTTGGATATGACGAATCCTCTTTCTCTTCTTCTTTATGACGTATTGATCTCCCGTGGGCTTCTAGGATAGAAAAGTGTCCATCGGATGCACACTCCCGAATCTGGGCTGAAGCAGTAGGACATCCGGGGATTTCTCGCCTACTCTTTTATGAATACTGAGCTCGAACATACTTTTTTCTTCACGTACTCATTTTCCCTACTATGTAGTAGGTAAGCAGGCATATTCGAATGCACTTTAAGTACACGTTCGTCCAAATCTCGCGGGAATTAGTGCATTCTCCTACTCATTCTCGCCTACTCTTTTATGAATACTTAAGATTCAAACATACTTATTCACTCGCCTACTGCTTTTTGCCTACTATATAGTATGGAAGTATGCGGTTTCGAACGCAGCCAAAGAAAATGTGCAGTGTTGGGGGTCCTTCAGGAGCAGGGTTGGAAGCACTGCTCTATGGTCTTAAAAAGCACTATACAAATTAAATGTTTTATTAGTATTATTTAATGCCTGTAGTGCTGCTCTGTATTAGCATATACATTTGATGTATGTTTTATGTGCATTTAATCCACAAAAAATCTTCTTAAACTACTGTTCAGAGAGCATATTTTTGACATATTGGTGGCAAGCTTGATGCACCAGATATACTTATAAACTACAATTCAAACACCCATATTGGCCATATTGTTTTCATGAAACAAGTGTTACACCCATTGTTTCATGAAATGTTAGCATGTGGCACATATTGATACAGGGAATGATAAATTGTTAGTCAAATTTTAGACCTCCCGCTGCTTGTGTGTTGTCAGGAGGTGGAGCATAAGATTGAAAAAAAATTTGATTTCTAGGAGGCACTATAGAATCAGTGAATGTGTAAGGTGTGATTTTACTTAGCTCATGTATAAACCTTACAAGTCCAGAAAAATGGAACAACAGTGTAACCCTGACCAGGCTCCTTTTTGCCCAGGCAACATGAAATGGGAGACCACACGTGGATAAAGATACAAAAAATAGTGATTTATTACAGTACATACGTGAGATGAAACCTGAGAAATAAGCAATAATCAGTATAAATGATATGGTATGAAATGAAAGTGTGATGTAATAAGTCATATGGCAAAAAGGCAAACAAAAAGCAAAACAATGTGATACAGGAGAGAAGGAACCCGGAATGGCACCCATGAAGTCCTTTTACACTGCCCAGGCCACAATCAAGCGATTAAAGACACCTGCCCGGTAGCTCCTCACTGAGAGACACAGACACAAACAGACAGGAGTAGACATTTAACATTAAACAAATGTAGTATTAATGTTATCTTTACTCAATTTGACAGGTTACATAAATTAAGGATATTCAAATGGCACTTTTCACATATTCATTACCTGCACTCCTCCTCTTCATTTTCACTGGTGTCTGGACTGCTGAAATCACTTTCATTCTCCTGTTTATCTTCCAGTTCTATAGCAGAGCCCTGAGGGCCTAAAACAGCCTTGTATTGAAGGAGCACCTCTTTCAACGTATCCGAAACTTCAGACAGTCGTCTTCTGCAGAGACAGGAAAGGCCCTTGTTTCGCTTGTCTGTAAGTGAAAAGTAATAAACAAATCAAAATTACCATGACATATCCACTTGCTTTGTAATATTTATTATAACTCACCAAAATAGATATATTAGATGGTCAGTGTAATGTTTTTCAACTGCTTTCTAGTAAGATACATCTCTTCATAGGTAAAATTAAAGTATGTTGTCCTTATCACCATCACTTCCTTGTTTGATTGGTATGGTTACAAAGATGAAACTTGCCTTCCTCAGAAGTTTTTCTTTTAAGAGTTGCCTGCAACTTCTGCAACCATGAGCAGTGCTGGGCCATCTCCTGAACAAGTATTGTCCTTTCCTCCTCCAGTCTCATTTTCAGAATGGCTTTGTTAAATTTTTTTTAACTTGTCTTTGATTTGTGCTACAACAGAGGTAAAGAAAATGTATAAATAGCAATTTTGACTTGAGTCTTTACAAAATAAATCAGAGGCCTCGGGAAACTCCGCTTACCGCTGCCATGAACCTCCCACGGCCATGTTGGGGACGGGTTGTCTCCTGATAGCGACTGCTCCACTTCATTAACATCAATTGGCATGGCAGGCTCATGACTGTTATAGGTCTCTATGTCTTTCATTAGCAGTCTCTTGCTCTCAGCAATTTTCCTGCGTAGACGGTGACGGAACTTGCCACTATCTGTAAACACATGAAGCAGAAGGTAAAAAAATAGCAGCATAGTAAGCAGTAGGCAGCTTAAATATCATGATCTTAATGATCAGTGCCAATGAGGAAGCACAAAGTGAAACACATTATTGGTTCAAACTTACCACCAGCTGCCCATTCCCTCACATCAGACACCCACACTGCTTCATCGGTGCAAGCCAAGCTTTCTTTAAGCTCCGCTAGACTTGCAGTCTCCTCCTGAAGTCTCTGGCAAGTCTAATGCAACAGTTAAACAATGCAGTTACACAAAGCTACACAATTACCACAAACTGAAACCATTTACAGAGAACACACCTTCACATATCTTGCAGACAATGCCCGATGTAGTGTTGTGATTTTTTGGTAGTTCCAGGCCATAGCATGGATTGTAAGCATATCCACACGTGCTGTTGAGAGTAAATGTTGAGTGAATGTCATGCAAATAAGCAATAAAAAAATACATTAGAAGAGAAATACTACAATCACCTCCTTTCGACTTGTATTTAGTCGTTAGGGCACAGCGGGAGAGGTAGCTGTTCACCTGTTCAACTTCCTCCCCCGCAGTTGACCCTGCTCCTTCTTGGTTCTTGCCACTCCATGTAATCTAGTAGTAAGAAGACATGTAAGGGATATTGTAATGCCCGCCGGTCATTAGCGGATAATAAGTAATGACAAAACGAACCGGACCCTGATGTGCAGTAGAGGGACTTATTTTCCGATGATACAGTTAAACATAATAAACACTGAACATACCTCACACTTAGTGGAATGTGCTTTAGCATGCATGACGCTTAGGAAAGGCCTGATTGATGTTAGCCCCTGGAGATCAGGAAGGATGTTTGCTGATTTGTGTAAATATGGCCAGTATTTACACATTACATCCATGGCGATAAACCTTGGCTTTGAACTCAACACCTTGTGCAGATACATGGGGTAGGCAAAGATTTCTCCTAGGGATATACAAATTGTATTAGAAATGCAAATATCCTTTTATTGTACATTCTAAAGAGAGCATCATAATGGGAAACTCAACCATGCAGTGGTAAAAGCTGCACTAATAGTGATAATTGAGATAATTCTCCATATTATTATTTTATTTAGCTTTTGTCCAAAGTGACATACAAATAATAACAATACAAAGTTACATTTAACAGCAAACAATTTATTATAATCTGACCTCTGAACATATTAACCGCTTTAAGGAGGAAACCATGCCGACACACCACAACCTCCATGCCCTCTTCGTCCAACTTGAAGGTCCTCCTAGAAGTCTCCTTCGCTGCTGTCCACGAGGAGCTCCCACATCTGCCTTGTCCAGGTAGCTGTGATGTAAATGAAACACACTATAAACATACTGTATATGCACCTTGTATTTTGAAGTTGAGGGCAGTTTTTCACCAATGCAACGAAAATCTGGAAAAAAATAGTAATTTAATTAACAAATAATTTGAAACCTGCCTGTTTCATAGCTTTATGCAAGACATCAACAAATGCAGACACAGATGTGTCTTCTGCGATAAATGCCCCTTCAAAAAACGAAGAGTCGGAGCTGAGGAACAAACGAAACAGAAAATTTATCCATGCTGAATATAGAATCTAAAAAAAATCTAGATCAATCTATACTGGAATAAAAAAAAATATCAACTTCCGTTTCGGAGAAACCGGTATAGCTTCCTGTTGCCATCCACAGAGATTGCCAGCATGTCTGGAGTGCAAGCGGGGCAGGTAAAAGGTGCACCGCAGGACAAGTTATCTTCCTCAAAAGCACAATAGGAAAACTCCAGGAAGCTGCGCTGCAGCGTGTCCCCGCACACTGGTCCTGACTGAAAGATGCATTATATTAATTGTTACTTCGGAGATGTCTGCATATGTTAAACAATTCTATAATATGGTGAACATTTACCCGCCCACCACACTTTGTACGATGCTCCAGCAGCTTTGCAAAGGCTTGTCTGGACAGTGCCGGCGCGATGACTTTCAGTTCTCTTACACTGCTGAAAAGGTTGAGGGAATACAAAATAGAAGAACTGGTGGAAGCTGGCCAATATCCACTGTTTACGAGGTCCATGAACTCTGGAGCCCACTGCTGCTGGCATGTTTGGCATGCAAACAATGGCTGGTGCATGTCATAACGCCCTTGGATTATAAGAAAACAAACCCATGGATACCTGAGCTTTTAGAAACAATTAGCTGGCACACTTTAAGACACTTGGACTACATCTTGAGTAGAATCACACCAGCATAGTTTAAATTAGTATATTTCTTTTGATTTATCATAGTGACAAGATGTATTCTGCAATTTTTGAGTACTGCTGTTTTCATTGCAAAGCAAAGCCAAAAAAGGGGGGAAGCTAAATATAGAAAAAAGATCAGAGTTTGGAAATATTACCATTGATGGAAATTAAAATGACTGCTTTGCCAGGTGACACAGTTATGCTGGGGACTTCACAGGGACATTTTTGAGTCACTCTCACCGTTGGCAAAATACAAGCTAGTAAAGGAAAGAAACACAAAATTAGCCTACCAGATTTATTAGACAAGAGTACAAAAGAGTTTTGCAATTACCTACCTTGGTCGTGTGAGCTGTATCCTCCTTCCCCTCTTACAAAATATGTGGATGGGGGAATAGCTTTAAAAAAGCCCTCAAGGACTGACTCCCTGTCGTGGAGTGGCCATCTCCTGTGATTCTCGGTATCGCAGGTTTCACAGAACCACTGATCTGGTAGACACTCTCTGCATCTAGGAACGAAATCTATGAACCAATTTAGTCATTGAATCAGCTCTTTGATACAGCCCTGATTCCACTATAAAAATGCAGTTTATCCGAAACATGAAGACATCAATTAGTGATGCACTCAAAAAACCTACAAAGTATGAAAGAACATTAATGAGATCTCACCTAACAACCGCAGGCTTGCTGCAATGGCTACAAAATGGTTGGCCAACATCCTGAGTTTGGATGAGGCATTTAAGGTGGAATGGCCTTGCCTCCTTCCATCTTTGTGAGGCTTGCTGCTGCCTGAAAGTCCATGATGATGATGCCCTCTGGATTTCAGGGGAGTCAGAAATCATAGCAGAGAGGCTCTCCATGTTTTTTTCTGCAAAGACAAATATTAATTTAATTGACAAAGGACCATTTCTATGCAGACCCACTATTTCATAATAATGGGTAAATATCTTGCCAATGCTTTCATTAACATCAATTTCAGAACTTTTCCAAATCAACTTTCCCACAGTCTAGGGCCAAATTCAGTATAGTTTGAAACATGGATCAGGGTAAATTGTATCAAAGTGAAAATTGAGATGGAATTTCTATTGGGACGAACTTGAAACTACTACAAAAAGTGGTTAAATAATAGGATTCAGCCTATTGTGGACACAATTCGTGGCTTTGCTGGTTTATAAAAAAAACCTTAAAACCCGAAAACCGCCACAGGTAACTAGGCACGGAAAATTACCTAATAATAATTTAAATGTATTTGACTATATTTGACCAAATTCCACTTGAGGATCAAGACTGGCTGCAGGAAGCTCTTCAGTGAGCAGGCAGTTCCTGATCTGGTTGTGTCTAACTACTGTACAACAGCACACAGAGGAATAAAACCAAGTTAGACCACCAATGCATACTTTTTGGGTTGAATCTACATATCTATACATTTCAAATACAGGGGAAATTACATTTAAAAAATGAATAACAACAGAACTTGGAAATAATAGATGTAAATAATAGTACAGTTAACCTGTGGATGCAATAAGAAGTTGAACCATGTGGAATATGTTTATGCAGTATTTGATTTGATAACAGTATAAACATATTCCACATGGTTCAACCTCATTATAATGGGCTCATTATCTGGATACAAGTACATGTTACTTAAGTCTACCAGCAACACAACTTGATTTCTTGACAATAATGTGTAACCAATTACTATTAGTATTAAATTAATACCTGTAGCTGAAGCTTTGGGCCGTCCTCCACGCCTCCCTCTTGGCTTGCCAAGCCCTAAACGCACCCTTTTTGGGACTGACGGTGGGGCAACTTGCCTCTGCTCCTCAGATTCTTTCTGGGGGTTGAAGTCAAAATCATGATTAGGCTGTTAATTTATTTTTAACAAAAGATGCAATGGATATGAAAAAACTCTTATCATACCCTCTATATTTTGAGGGGGGGAGGGGGGGGGGGGTGATTCAAGAAAGAATCCTTGATCAATGCATTGAGTTTGGCTGGACCATGGAGTTCAAAAGTAAAAAACAACTCTACAACCCTTTCATGAAAATGTTTGAGAATTGAGAGCAGCTAGATGCAATAACAGACTGAATGAGTCTGAGGTACCTAGGCTTATATAATAGCCTTTTAATACTGTTTTCTGATAAGCTACAGAGTAATTATTATAGCCTAAACATTTCTTCAATTATTATACAATGGATAGTGGTTTTTTGTACATGGCAATACATAGAATAGGACCCGATGTAGGCACTCTACTTCTCTGCATCTTAAAATTCAACACCTAAAAAGCACCTACTCTGGCTTCAGTCAGAGCATGTTCTAAGCTCATTTGAAGAGCCATCCGTCTCCCCTCCCAACACGGTCTCACCCCTATTCGTCACATACTGCCGTTTGGTCATTTTCCCCTCACGTCCATAAGCTGACGTTGAGGGTACCCCCTCTTCGTCGCGTGGCACCGTAGAGGGTCATCCGATAGATTTGAATGCAAATCCCTCATCTTTGGATTTTGACGAAAGGGGGTTAGGCATCCAGATGAGAGCAGTTCCATACAAATACCACGCAGAATCTTCTACGGCAATTACGTCACCAGCGAGGCTCAGTTCGACCAGTTCACCTGATACGTGGTGTACACCTTCAAGCAGGTAAGTGACCGCAACAATCTTTTCATTATTTTAATTATTTCACTGTTTCTGCATCACTTGCATGGGGTCATGTGTTAAAACGGAAGCTTAGTGGAACAGTTAGCGCGGCTGCTAAGTTAGCCTACGATTGACATTAGCCGAAGCTAACTTCTAACTCGTGCAGTTTGAAATCGATACATAAATAAAACTGTTTTTAATCATATTCACGTGGCTGAAATCAGCTCTACAAATCAACCAGCCTAGTATCGCGTATCATGTAAAAAGTCCGCACATTTACCATATTTTTACCATAGTAACGTTCACTGTTGCTCGACAATGTCATGTAAATGCACACTAACCACTAGCTTACTATGGTTTTACCACTGTAACTGTAGTCTTACTGTGGTATTTGTAGTATAAGCACACTAACCACTAGCTTACTATGGTTTTACCACTGTAACTGTAGTTTTACTGTGGTATTTGTAGTATAAGCACACTAACCACAAAGCTTACTATGGTTTTACCACTGTAACTGTAGTTTTACTGTGGTATTTGTAGTATAAGCACACTAACCACAAAGCTTACTATGGTTTTACCACTGTAACTGTAGTTTTACTGTGGTATTTGTAGTATAAGCACACTAACCACAAAGCTTACTATGGTTTTACCACTGTAACTGTAGTTTTACTGTGGTATTTGTAGGATATGCACACTAACCACAAAGCTTACTATGGTTTTTTGATTTTACGGTATACTATTTGTAAAGCACAGTAACCACAATGCTTACCACACTTTAAAAAGTTTTTGTGAAGTAATTATAATTCAGTATTTTTTTTTTCTGTCTTGCAGTTATGTCAGATCACCTACTCCAGGAGCTCTTTTAAGTAGGGATGCATCGATCCGTATCGGCCGATCACTTGCACGTTTTGTCAGTAAAGCCGGTTCTGTAATCAGCGGTAAATGCCATCAGGTGCGTGATTTCACGTTGAGCCGTATATACTACACACAGCCGTTGTTCACTGACGAGCTGCGCACATTCACACTGATAATGAACATTGATTTGCGCAGCTCGTCGGTAAACAACGGCTGTGTGTAGTATATACGGCTCAACGTGAAATCACGCACCTGATGGCATTTACCGCTGATTACAGAACCGGCTTTACTGACAAAACGAGCAAGCATGATCGGCCGATTCGTATCGGTGCATCCCTACTTTTAAGAAGCCATCTCTGGTAAAAGCCATCACTGTATGAACTGTAATCCATAATTAATCTACACATAGTTTTGCTCTCTCTCTTTCTGTGACTTATCATGACATTTTTAAAATCTCATAATTTTGACCAATTCTGTCAGAAAGCTGCTAGAATTAACAGGGAACTTGAACTCAAAGCTCCCAATGCTGATCTTGAAGAAGCTGTCAAAGAGGCTAAACAAGTCCTTCAATGATTCAATCTTTCACAGTAATGTTGAAGACATTTAGCTATAACTGATTTGCTTTAATCAACGCATCCTTATTTTAGGTGTTAATAATAACTTTCCTTACAGTCCTTCCTCTCAAATATTTTGGTCACAGATTTTGTTTAGCACATTGTCTCAACATGTGTGTATTTCTCTTTGTTTCAGGGTAAAGGGAAGACCAAAGGAAGGCCTGTCATGGGATTTGAATTGGGCCATGTTGTGCATTTATGGAAAAGACCAAAAGCAAAGGCAAACATTCCAATGGTATGTCAATGTTGGTCTGAGCACCTTGACTGAACTGTACTGCAATATCATATATCAATATATATATGATATTGTACAAGTGTACTCAAACAAAATTCTCAGATTTTTCACTTTTACTTCTGTCATTGGCCATTGCCTCAACTCTCATGTTAATTGTGTCCATTGTAAGTAGTCAGAGTGTTTATACCAATCCAGTTCATATTAAGTCCATTGTATTCTCTCTATATTAACCTTTACAAATTGGCACTGCCTCTTCCTGTTCTAACAGTACATGATATCTGCCCACACCTCAGAGGCTCAGAGCCTTTTTTTTCTATGTTGATTTTTATTTAACACATCTGTCTAAGAAGCACAAGTCTGGAAATGCTAGTTTATCTTGTCACAAATCAGATCATTGGTAAATTTGGCCAAATCAGATTGCTTAAAGCGGTTCATACCAAGAGCAAGAACAACAATAAGAACTATTTTAGCATCCACACCAACGGACGATAGCGTTCTGTTTACACGCTACAGTCATCTGCCATCTGTTGTCAATGTTTTTGTTGTTCATCATGTGATAAATTCTCTTTCTTCCTGTCTTGCAGGATTTCTCACAGACTACTTATGTATATACATATACAGTGATAGTGACAGGAGTGACCACAGTAGAGATGGGAGTGTTGACTGTAGAGGAGAAAGTTAAATAATAATAATATTTTATGGGACATTCATATTTGTACTTAACTAGCACACTGTAAATACTGTTACATTTCTATTCCTTAAATTTCTTTGTCTTTTACTATACTAAGTGCCTTTTTATTTTATTTATTTTATACATTTATTTATTTCATAATTTTACTATGTTTAATATGTTTATCTGTGCTGCTTTCTTGTTTTATTGCTGCTGGTCTTTTTGAGCTACCAAACAAATTTCGTTGTATAACTACAATGACAATAACGTATCTTTATCTTTATCTTTATATTTTAATTGTTATTAACCAATAATTTGTCTTGCATTTAGTCACAATAGAAGCAAACAACAATTACAGGAGAGATATATTTTTAAAGGTAATAATTGTAAAATATTGAAGTATTGTTCTAATCATTTTTTTTTGGCCTATTAGTTTGTTAAACATAAGCATTGAATATTATCTGGCATCTTAACGTTTTCTGTAAACAAATTCTCTTTTTATTTTTGAATATTAGACAATCTTTTTAAGGGGTTTTCTATTGCCTATTTTTTAATTACCTCTATGCAAATGCATTTCAAATACAATCAACTACTTGTTTTGTCTTTTTTTTTTTCTTTCGTAATGGCACAAACTGGAGAGAGAGAATGCTGTTCTGGGCACTGTTTATCTGTGAAAAGTTTGATGTCAATAAACATTGGGAAATGACTACAAAATGTGTGATTCATTATTTTATTCTTATAGTTCATCTGTCAGGTCTAAGAATTGCAATTTTGTAAGGTCCATTTCCAGGAAACAGAAGTGATTCATTGTTTACCCTTAATACACTAAATGTTACAGAAGCTAAATTAAACAGTAGGAAAAAGCTTCATGTTTAAATAATCATTAGAGGTGCATGTTTTTTTTGTTTTGAAAGCAAATTAAATATTTTGAATTATTGTTCACAGCAATTTATATCTAAGTTTTGAGTTTAAATATTGTACATACATTTATATTAGTGTGAACATAATTTACAATGGGAACCATTATGCCCTTATTTAAAAAAAAAAAAAAAATTATCCCAGTAATCAAATCTATTGCTGCATCAAGTTAACCAAACAATCCAATCTGTTGTTCCAGTTTTATGTTGAGTGGGGACAAATAAATATTTAACTGATTATCTGTATTTGCCACAAGAACCCGGAAGAACCTGTTATAAATGACCATATGTGGACAAGTAAGTGAGACGACTCTGCTCAATTGGGTTGCCATTTGGAACTCGCTGTGATTGGACTATCTTTTAATCCAAATGAAAAACAACGCTTAATGTTGCAAAGTCCGTGTTGCTCTTATTATTACATTAGTAATACCTTCAGTTAACAACGAAGTGTTGCTATGTTGTGAGAACTTCCTAATTTACAGAGATCCTAACCCTAAGCAGATCTTAAACTACAAATAACAGCGCCATTTTTTTCGTGTTCTATAGATAGAATGGAAGAGGTTTGTGGGTAATGTAGTTTAAAATGTTTAATATTAAAATAGTGGAAAATGCAATCTTTTTTGAACAAAGGTTTATCTAAACATGTTCATTGTGTAAATATCTATGACATATTTAAGAGGCAGGCTGAAATTTGTTTTTTTACTAAGATCACTTTTTAAAACACCTTTATACCACATTTCCATGTATGTTTGAAAACTGTGTCCAACATTATGTAATTAACATAGCATAAGTAGTTGTCCTGCCAATTTTCTCTTTGACATTATAATCAGACACTGATTTACAGCCATTTGAAATGTTCATTTTTTTGCTCTTCCATGGGACTCTACTGAGCCCCTGGAGATGGAAGGGCAGTAAAAACACACAAATCTATTCTCATCATGGACAACACACTGTGCTGAGTCACATTTTTTAGATTGTCTTTTCAACAATTTGCCAATATGTAAGTTGCAAGTCATAGTTATCTTAGAATAAGAATAGACATTTCCTATTTGAATTGCGCTCCATTTATTTCATTAGATCAGGAGCAAGAACACAGTGATGACAGGAAATTAAGACACCAGTTTAAACAACCAATACATATTGTGACGCTTCTTTGTACTATCACACAATGTCAGTGTGTCATTCAGTAAGAAAAGGTACAGACAGTGTGGTTTATGCAAAAGCCATACAATTCATTCAATGCAAAGGATCATAATATAAAAGACATCATTTGTATCTTTGTCAAATATTCCTCATCTTTGTCCTTTGTCCATCTTTGCAAAACATCAGTAATGTGCATGCTCATCTTATTTATTATACAGTACAGGATTCATGTTGATCTTTCCCTGGTCCATCACCCTCAGCTGTGCATAAAGTGCCTGTATATAGCAATATAGTCCACGCAGTCTCTTCTAATGAATCTTTCAGCCTTCCCTTCATGTAATGAAGGTCATTAATATGACCAAATGTCACATCTTAATTAAAACACTCATGGTAATTATGTGTATTGTTAACTAAGCTAAATGGTGTATTTACCAAACACCATTCCTAATAAAGAATATTTACCATACGTTATTATCCAATACTTTGTGCAATACATCACTAAGACAGATACAGTAACATATTAAGACAAATGATATTCAAGAGAAATAAAAATGGGTTATGTTAAAACCATATTATTTTAACCAGATGAAGCCTCCCAAATGCATGCATGGTTAAATGTCTTCAGCATCATAGAATCACATTCAGTTTCCTGCTCATCATCAGAGCTCTCTTGGTTTTCTTCCTCTTGCTTATCCATATCCCTATCTTAATAATCCCCTTCCATGTCATGAACAATTTCGGTTGTTATTCATCACACTACAGTACAACTGACGGACAAAAGACATGTGACCAATTCAAATCATATCACTTTATTTTCACAATACCATGATCACAAGTGTACAGGCGGTGACATTTTTTTGTGCAAACTGCAGCATGACAGTAAAGACAACAAATGTTCAATATATAGGCAACACACACATATAAGGGACTCAATACAGGTAGAGAACAATATGGTAAATAGTATGCTATACAGAGATCATGAAATTAAAACAATAATCACAGTACGCATACCTTTGCAGCGCAGTGTGGAATGAATTAGTGCAAACAGAATGTCATGGTGCAGAATAATAGTGAGTTAGAGTCCAGACAGTGCATCTATTATGCCTCGTTTCCACTGAGTGGTACGGTACAGTACGGTACGGGTCGGGTCGGAAAACCATGAATTGGCTAGCGTTTCCACTGCCGACAGTACCCTTACTTGATAGGCGTGGTGTATGCCGGAAAGTAGTGATAACGTCACTTGATAGACGTGGTGTATGACGGAAAGTAGCTTGACGCCATTCTCGCGCAAAGAAGAAAGCTAAGACCGCAAACATCAATGGAGGACATTCGCGAGTTATGTTTCGCGGTGGCATTGTTTTGCAAGGTGTTGTGTGTGTTTTAAAAATGGCGCCTCTTGTGTTGCGTTGTCGTTCTGTAGCACGCGCAAGTGACGATTCTCTGTCAACCAATCAACGCTCTGCAGTGAGTCTAGCTCCACCCTTTAGTACCGTTCCACTGTGCTAGGTACCACAACGGAAGGGTACCCAAAAAGTGGTACGGTACAGTTCGGCATTTTGGTACCATTCACAACTTTTGATAGTGAAAACGCAAATAAATGCGTACCGTTCCGTTCCGTACCGTACCGTACCGTACCGCTCAGTGGAAACGAGGCATTAGAGTGCTGTGCATATGAGCTTGATGTGCTGTGTATTGTTTCTGGTACAAGTTCAGTGCAGTCTAATTGCCTGTGGAAAAATGTGTCTGCTGGTGCAGGTTCTGCAATAACTTCTGCCTGATGGTAACGATGAGAGTAATCCATGGCTCTGGTGGCTGGAGTCTCTGATGGTCCTCTGTGCTTTCCTCACACACCAACTGATGTAAATATCCTGGAGGGACATAACATGTATTTAGGGTGTTGTAAATCAATAAACAATATATATTTTTATTTTTAATTGCATTGGACTTACCATTGATTCTTGTTGGAGATATGGGCCAAAAGGATCCCTTCACAACTATTTTGCAGTTGTTCAGTTGAAACAACTGAGTAAACAGTGAAGTTTACTTTTATGGACCGTAACATCTGAGCTGTCACAGTAGAGATGTTCAGGAATGCAGTCTTCATCGCAGTTAACTGGTGGTTTCAGGCTGCAATGCTGCATCTGGTGGCCATTGAATTGATATCGTCAACTGGCTTCATCCTCCTTCAAACAAACAGACAAAACAATAAGTCAACAATATTTCCAGAGAAATAGTGTTGATGAATAGGTGCAGGTGTCAGTACTCACCATATTTGGCCAATCCTGCCCAAATTCCAGATAATGGAATTGGAGATGATAGCACAGTTGATATGCCAATTATAGGAGCTATAAAAAAAAGAAGTGCATGTGAAAATGGTAACTGCTGTCTTTTGAGAGATTAACATCAATTGCTATACCCCATATAACCCTAACCCATGTAACTACATTGCTTGATGTATTGCATACATACATACATACATACATACATACATACATACATACCAGTGGAAATGTGCAACTTTTCAGCTCTGTGTTTGGGCACAAGAAGACCATGTTCATTCCTCATTCATCAGGACTGGCTTGCTGGGACTGATTTTCTTTGCATTTTTTGGTCTTCAGCTTTAAAACAATACAATATTTATTGACCCAATTGTTAATTATTATTGTTGTTTAAACATATAAATTAAGCAGTTATAATTATATACTTCAAGCTCAAGTTCCCTGGCAACTCTAGCAGGCTCCTGAGTTCATCTGTATACATTTCTATTCAGAGTCTGAGAAAAGGCCATCTTGCAAACTCTAAGCTTCTATTTTTCAACAGAGCACAAAATAATGTGTTAAGTGAGGGAGTAAAGAAATAAGATGAAGAGAAATAGGCAGAATTGTGTAAGTTTAACAAAATGAGAAGAAAGCAGCATTAGAAAAAAAAAACAATTATTTAACAGCAAACTAAAATGAAATATAATTACCTGCTGATGGTTTTGTTGTAAGCAGTTTAAAGGCCTCTTCACACCAAGGATGAGTCCACACCACAGCTATTTGACATAAAATGACACAGAAACAATATGGTTGGAATCTCTTTCAGAACAGATTTTTCCAGATTCCAAAACATTGACAGCCAATCAAAATCCACCACACTATAAATAGCCTGAGCATTTAAATGCAGACAACATAACTGCAGCACACGCTTATAATAAAAAAAATGTTATTTTCTGTTAGTGTGTTAGTCATTATAATTCTTGCTCTTGGTGTGAACAGCTTTAAGTGATCTGATTTGGCCAAATTAACTGAAGGTCTGATTTCTCACATGACAAGTTAGAGATAGGAGTGAGTGTTGACTAGAAGTGAAAAAAATAAAATAAAAATCAGTAGACATGCAAGGCTTGGTAAATTGTATTAGTTATTAATATTTCGACATGACACTTTGTTGGTTGTTCTTTCTGATGAGGCTGTAGGGTATGTAAAGATGCTGCACAAAATGTAACTACAGTACAGTTCAGTCAAGGTGCTCAGACCAACATTGACATACCATTGGAATGTTTGCCTTTGCTTTTGGTCTTTTCCATAAATGCACAACATGGCCCAATTCAAATCCCATGACAGGCCTTCCTTTGGTCTTCCCTTTACCCTGAAACAAAGAGAAATACACACATGTTGAGACAATGTGCTAAACAAAATCTGTGACCAAAATATTTGAGAGGAAGGACTGTAAGGAAAGTTATTATCAACACCTAAAATAAGGATGCGTTGATTAAAGCAAATCAGTTATAGCTAAATGTCTTCAACATTACTGTGAAAGACTGAATCATTGAAGGACTTGTTTAGCCTCTTTGACAGCTTCTTCAAGATCAGCATTGGGAGCTTTGAGTTCAAGTTCCCTGTTAATTCTAGCAGCTTTCTGACAGAATTGGTCAAAATTATGAGATTTTAAAAATGTCATGATAAATCACAGAAAGAGAGAGAGCAAAACTATGTGTAGATTAATTATGGATTACAGTTCATACAGTGATGGCTTTTATCAGAGATGGCTTCTTAAAAGAGCTCCTGGAGTAGGTGATCTGACATAACTGCAAGACAGAAAAAAAAAATACTGAATTATAATTACTTCACAAAAACTTTTTAAAAGTGTGGTAAGCATTGTGGTTACTGTGCTTTACAAATAGTATACCGTAAAATCAAAAAACCATAGTAAGCTTTGTGGTTAGTGTGCATATCCTACAAATACCACAGTAAAACTACGGTTACAGTGGTAAAACCATAGTAAGCTTTGTGGTTAGTGTGCTTATACTACAAATACCACAGTAAAACTACGGTTACAGTGGTAAAACCATAGTAAGCTAGAGGTTAGTGTGCTTAAACTACAAATACCACAGTAAAACTACAGTTACAGTGGTAAAACCATAGTAAGCTAGAGGTTAGTGTGCATATCCTACAAATACCACAGTAAAACTACAGTTACAGTGGTAAAACCATAGTAAGCTAGTGGTTAGTGTGCTTATACTACAAATACCACAGTAAAACTACAGTTACAGTGGTAAAACCATAGTAAGCTAGTGGTTACTGTGCTTATACTACAAATACCACAGTAAAACTACGGTTACAGTGGTAAAACCATAGTAAGCTTTGTGGTTACTGTGCTTATACTACAAATACCACAGTAAAACTACGGTTACAGTGGTAAAACCATAGTAAGCTAGTGGTTAGTGTGCTTATACTACAAATACCACAGTAAAACTACGGTTACAGTGGTAAAACCATAGTAAGCTAGTGGTTAGTGTGCTTATACTACAAATACCACAGTAAAACTACAGTTACAGTGGTAAAACCATAGTAAGCTAGTGGTTACTGTGCTTATACTACAAATACCACAGTAAGACTACAGTTACAGTGGTAAAACCATAGTAAGCTAGTGGTTTGTATCCATTTACATGACATTGTCGAGCAACAGTGAACGTTACTATGGTAAAAATATGGTAAATGTGCGGACTTTTTACATGATACGCGATACTAGGCTGGTTGATTTGTAGAGCTGATTTCAGCCACGTGAATATGATTAAAAACAGTTTTATTTATGTATCGATTTCAAACTGCACGAGTTAGAAGTTAGCTTCGGCTAATGTCAATCGTAGGCTAACTTAGCAGCCGCGCTAACTGTTCCACTAAGCTTCCGTTTTAACACATGACCCCATGCAAGTGATGCAGAAACAGTGAAATAATTAAAATAATGAAAAGATTGTTGCGGTCACTTACCTGCTTGAAGGTGTACACCACGTATCAGGTGAACTGGTCGAACTGAGCCTCGCTGGTGACGTAATTGCCGTAGAAGATTCTGCGTGGTATTTGTACGCAACTGCTCTCATCTGGATGCCTAACCCCCTTTCGTCAAAATCCAAAGATGAGGGATTTGCATTCAAATCTATCGGATGACCCTCTACGGTGCCACGCGACGAAGAGGGGGTACCCTCAACGTCAGTTTATGGACGTGAGGGGAAAATGACCAAACGGCAGTGTGTGACGAATAGGGGTGAGACCGTGTTGGCATTACCGTGTCAACTAGCTATATTGTGTTGGACTGAGCTTAAAGTGTACTATGGACAAAACATAATACTTTAAATGTGAATTAGAATGCTCCATTCTATACATTTTGTTTGAAACTCTTTCTACAGTAAGGGGATCTGTTAGGCTTCTCTCTATTATGAATTTTCATGTGCCTGTCAAGGCTTCCTTTTTGACTGAAACAGTTTCCACACTGTTTGCATGTGTGAGGCCTCTCTCCAGTGTGAACTCTCATGTGAATTTTAAGGCTTCCTTTTTGAGTGAAACTCTTTCCACACTGTTGGCAGGTAAAAGGGCTCTCCATGGTGTGAATTTTCTGGTGGACTTCAAGGTTTCCACTTTGAGCGAAACTCTTTCCACACTGTTTGCATGTGTAAGGCTTCTCTCCGGTGTGAATTCTCATGTGTGTGTTAAGGCTTCCTTTTAGAGTGAAACTCTTTCCACACTGTTGGCAGGTAAAAGGGTTCTCCGTAGTGTGAATTTTCTGGTGGACTTCAAGGTTTGTAGTTTGAGCTCTTTTTTGTTTAGAAGTCTTTTCAAACTGTAAGGAACAAAAAGATTTTTCTCCAGATACGAAATCATGAAGATTCTCAAACTGATCTTCAGTTTCATTCAGTACCTCCCTCTCCAATTTCAGCGCTGTTAGGTCTAAGGTGGGGAAAAAAAGGAATAAAAGTTAACCCCAGTTTAGTGGCACAAAACAATTAACATCCGTCTCAGCCGGTACCCTACAGAGTTTAGGCTGGCCGTTATACAATTAATAAATAAAAAATCTAGAAAATCTAATGACAGAGTTTAGGATCTATATATATCTATAATCTATATACAGACTAATCTTAATTTTCCTGTACAATTTTTGTCTCCTAGGGAATAAAATGCCCAAACAATTCTTTCTGAGGTTTTATTAAGGGGGCAATTATGTTAGCCAATCAAAAAACGGGCTGTTAAACTGACCTGTTAGGTCAATGTCAAAGTTTATTTATCTAATTTAAATCACTTTTAAAAACAACAAGTGTTTATTAAAGTGCTGTACAAGTATACTAAATTTAAAACAATAAACACATACAGTGGTGTGGAAAAGTGTTGGCCCCCTTCCTGAATTTTTTTTTTTATTTATTTATTTTTTTGCATGTGTCACACTTTAATGTTTCAGATCATCATCAATCAAACAAACAAATTTAAATATTAATCAAGGATAACCAAATAAACACAACATACAGTTTTTGAATGAAGGTTTTTTATTATGAAAGGAAATCCAAACCCACATGGCCCTGTGTGAAAAAGTGTTTGCCCCCTAAACTTAACTCTTTGGGCCACCCTTAGCAGGAACAACTGCAATCAAGTGTGTGCGATAACTTGCAATGAGTCTGTTACAGCACTGTGCAGGAATTTTGACTCACTCATCTTGGCAGAATTGTTGTAATTCAGCCACATTGGAGGGTTTTTGAGCATGAACCGCCTTTTTAAGGTCATGCCACAGCATCTCAATAGGATTCAGGTCAGGACTTTGAGTAGGCCACTGGCCAAGTGTTCATTTTGTTTTTCTTCAGCCATTCAGAGGTGGATTTGCTGGTGTGTTTTGGATCATTGTCCTGCTGCAGAACCCAAATTTGCTTCAGCTTGAGGTCACGAACAGATGGCCGGACATTGTCCTTCAGGATTTTTTGGTAGACAGCAGAATTCATGGTTCCATTTATCACAGCAAGTCGTCCAGGGGTGCCTTTCCCAAAAGTTCCGTCGTTACCAATAGAGTTCAATGGAACTAACGATCATAGTTAGCTAACGATGCTTTTGGGAAACGTACCCCAGGTCCAGAAGCAGCAAAACAGCCCCAGACCATCACACTACCGCCACCATATTTTACTGTTGGTATGATGTTCTTTTTCTGAAATGATGTGCTACTTTCACGCCACATGTAATGGGACACACACCTTCCAAAAACTTCAACTTTTGTCTTGACCGGTCCCTCATCAGAGTATTTTCCCAAAAGTCTTGGGGATCACCAAGACGTGTTCTGGCAAAACTGAGACAAGCCTTTATGTTCTTTTTGCTCAGCAGTGGTTTTTGTCTGGGAACTCTGCCATGCAGGCCCTTCTTGCCCAGTCTCTTTCATGCAGTTGTGCAAGCTCTTTAGATTTTGTTGTGGGGTCTTTTGTGGCCTCTTGGATGAGTCGTCGCTGCACTCTTGGGGTAATTTTGGTCTGGCGGCCACTCCTGGGAAGGTTCACCACTGATCCATGTTTTCGCCATTTGTAGATAATGGCTCGCTGGAGTCCCAAAGCTTTAGAAATGGCTTTATAATCTTTTCCAAACTGATAGGTCCAAATTACTTTCCTATTCATTTGTTCCTGAATTTCTTTGGATCTCAAAATGTGTAGCTTTTGAGGACCTTTTGGTCTACTTCACTCAGGCAGGTCCTATTTATGATTTCTTGATTGTGAACAGGTGTGGCAGTAATCAGGCCTGGGTGTGGCTAGAGAAACTGAACTCAGGTGTGATAAACGCCTCGGGTTTCGTATGAAACCCTAGTTCCTCTAGGGAACGAGACACTGCGTCACTCCGCTTTGGGAACGCCTCCAGCGTGCCCACGCTCTGAATCACGTGTGAAATCAGTCCAATAGAGAGTTACGTATGACGTCACGGACGGGGTGACATCAGGAGCCAGGAAGCTATAAAGCACATGCGGTGAATGCAGCCGGCAGCTTCTGCCACCAGGAGCGCTGCAGGGATGCCAGAATTGTGGTAAGCGACGCAGCGTCTCGTTCCCTAGAGGAACTAGGGTTTCATACGAAACCCGAGGCGTTCCCCTTCGGGAACGTCGAGCTGCGTCACTCCGCTTTGGGAACGATATGCCCACGCCGCCAGAATTCCAAGCCCTGCTCTGTGTGGAGCGGGTGGAGAGAGAAGGGCGAAAGTAGCCCATGAAAGAAGGGCGAAAGTAGCCCTGAGTAATGTGCGGCCCTAGCCGTCTTAGAAGAAGGGCGAAAGTAGCCCGAATGGAGCGAAGGCCTCAGCCTCTCCCGTCAAAAAAAGGGGCGAAAGTAGCCCTGAGTATAGTTGCTCTCAAGCATAAAGCGGCCTCAGCCGTGAATGGATATCAGCAGGGCGGAAGTAGCCCGAGTGATGCGAGGGCCTCAGCCTCACTCGCAAGCGGGCGAAAGTAGCCCGTGGAAAAGGGCGAAAGTAGCCCAGAGTAAGGGGCGAAAGTAGCCCAGAGTATAAATGCTGCCAAGCATGACACTGCGGCCTCAGCCGTGCTGGAAATAGGGCGGAAGTAGCCCGAGGTAGAGGGCGACAGTAGCCCGTGTTAAAAGGGGGTGACAGTAGCCCCTGGTAGACGAGGGGGCCTTAGCCCACCTGAATATATGGGCGGAAGTAGCCCAGAGCAGATAGTGTCAGCTTGTCTGAAGGGCCAAAGTGGCCCGAGTGAAACGAGGGTCTCACTTGCCAACGGACGAAAGTAGCCCGTGGCGAAAAGGGCGAAAGTAGCCCGGGGTAGAGGGCGAAAGTAGCCCGTATTTAAAAGGCGAAAGTAGCCTAAGATGATATCTCCAGCCCCCGTAGGGAAGGGCGAAAGTAGCCCAGTGTAGTTGTTGCTATCAAGCATGAGGAGTCTGCTGGAGTAAAACACAATTAGACAGCTCTGCTCGTAGAGGGAGCGTCAGAGAGGAGGGCCATAGAGCCCGGAGTATAGGGGAGATCCAGTTCGTAGAACCTGGCAAATGTAAGCGGCGTGGACCATCCCGCAGCGTTACAGATATCTTGCAGGGGAACCCCTGACATGAATGCTTAGCCCGGCTTAGGGTGCAGAAACGCTTTAACCATTCCAGGGGCAAAGTCGATAAAGGAGGGGGCCACTGAAAGGGCCTGTAGATCACCCACTCTCTTGAGAGAGGAGATCGCCAGCAGAAAGGCAGTCTTAAAGGACAACAACCTGTCCGAAATTGCTTCCATAGGCTCAAACGGAGGGTTGCAAAGAGCCTCAAGTACCACGGCCAGGTCCCACGTAGGGACACGTGAGCGCAACGGGGGCCTCAGCCTCAGTGCACCACGGAGAAATCGTGACACCAGGGGAAGTCTTCCAAGGGAAGTAGTACCGAAGGGAGCGTGGAAGGCATCTATGGCCGCCACGTAGCCCTTCAAAGTAGAATGAGCATTGCCAGCCGAGAGGCGGGCTTGCAAGAAGTCCAGCACTGAAGCCAACGGGCAGTGAACTGGTTCGATTTGGTGCTGCCTGCACCAGGCGACAAACATATTCCACTTCCTGGTGTACGTCTTTCTCGTAGAGGGAGCTCTGGATTGAAGGATGGTCTCAACGACCTCAGTCGAGAGACCGGAATCTAGGAGTCGTGCCCCCTCAGGGGCCACGCCCACAGTTTCCACAACTCTGGGCGAGGGTGCAGAATTGCCCCTCCTGCCTGTGAGAGGAGATCTCTCCTGACTGGGATTTCCCATGGCGGACCGTCTAGGAGAGACCTCAGGTCTGAGAACCAGGCTCGACCCGGCCAGAACGGGGCCACCAGCAGGAGGCGAATCCCGTCCTGGCGCACTCTTTCCAGAACTCCCGGGAACAGAGCGATCGGGGGAAATGCGTACAGGCGAAGCCTCGGCCACGCCTGTACCATAGCATCCAGACCCAGGGGAGCTGGATGACACAGAGAGAACCAAAGGGGACAATGTGTTGTCTCCTGGCTCGCAAAAAGATCCACTTGGGCTTTCCCAAACTTCTTCCAGAGGACTTCCACCACGTCTGGGTGGAGTCTCCATTCCCCGGGCCTCAGCCCCTGTCTCGACAGGACGTCTGCTCCCACATTGAGATGTCCAGGGATATAAACTGCTCTGAGTGAGAGGAGCTTCCCTTGGGACCACAGGAGGATCTGGCGCGCCAGCTTGTTCAAGGGGCGCGAACGCAGACCTCCCTGATGATTGATGTAGGCGACCACTGATGTGTTGTCGGTGCGAACTAACACGTGGTGCCCTGTGAGGTCTGGTAGGAAGTGTTTTAGAGCTAAAAACACAGCACGCATTTCCAGGCAATTGATGTGCCAATTGAGATGGTGCTCGCTCCACAGACCTTGGGCTGAGTGGCCACTCATGACCGCTCCCCACCCGGTGAGCGAAGCATCTGTCGTAAGTGTTACACGACGACAAGGAGTTCCCAGCACCGGGCCTTGGGACAGAAACCAAACTTTCTTCCAAATGTTCAGGGCACGAAGGCAGCGCCACGTGACCTTGATCAAACGGAATGGGTTGCCCCTCGGGGAGAACCCTTTGGTTCTGAGCCACCACTGTAATGGTCTCATATGCAGCAGGCCAAAAGGGATCACGTTGGACGCAGCTGCCATGAGACCGAGCAGTACTTGAAACTGCTTTACAGTGAGTGATCGGCCTTCTTTGACTCTCATGACTGCATGGAGGATTGACTTTACCCGAGCGGGAGACATTTGTGCCCGCATCGTGGTTGAATCCCAAACTACACCGAGATAAGTGGTTCTCTGAACTGGAGAAAGAACACTTTTCTTGGCGTTCAGTCTTAACCCCAGAGACTTCATATGGGCGAGAACGACATCTCGATGTCGAACCGCCAGTTCTCTCGACTTCGCTAGTATGAGCCAGTCGTCTATGTAGTTTAATATGCGGATGCCCTGGAGTCGCAGAGGAGCCAGCGCAGCATCTACACACTTGGTGAAAGTCCGGGGTGAGAGTGCTAGACCGAAAGGAAGAACTCTGTATTGGTAAGCTTTGCCCCCAAAAGCGAACCTGAGGAACTTCCTGTGTTGTGGAAGGATGGAGATATGGAAATAAGCGTCCTTGAGGTCTATCGTGACAAACCAGTCCTCGGACCTGATTTGAGAGATGACTTGCTTTATAGTAAGCATCTTGAATTTGAGTCTCAGCACTGCGTGATTGAGCAGCCTGAGATCTAGAATAGGACGTAACCCTCCATCCTTCTTTGGAACTATGAAGTAGCGGCTGTAAAAGCCGCTCTCTGTAAGATGAGGAGGGACCACCTCGATGGCCTCCTTCCTCAGAAGGTTTCTACTTCTTGTTCCAACACCAGAGCCTGCTGAGGGGCCACGACCGTAGTGGTGATCCCCTGAAAGGGCGGCGGCCGAGCGCCGAACTGAATTTTGTAACCTCTTTTTACTGTTTGCAGGACCCATTGAGACACGTTTGGCAGAAGTTGCCACGCTGCCAAATGCTTTACTAAGGGAATCAGCCTCTCGAGGCTGACCTCTGGTGGTACTAGAGCTTGCGAGTCCCCCTGTCCCGCTACGCGAACGGGCGGATGCAGGGGGGACAAACCGCGGGAGACCGCTGCGCCCTGAAGCACCTGAGGTGGCAGGGTTAGCAAACGGATCTCCAGAGGGCACTGGGGAGATGTTACTAGCCCAGGGGGGCCTGCCCTCTGAAGCCCAGAGCCACTGGCGTCAGGGCTTCTTTGCCGAGGACCTCTTCGCCTGAAGGACGGCCCTCAGGTCGTCCTTAGGCTTAGAAGCCCCCGACTTAGAGCGCCTACGGGACCCCTGATGTCGAGGAGGAGTCCGCGTAGCAACGCTCCGCTTTTGTTCCTCTCGGTACGAGGAGCGGGCACTCGGGCGGGGCTGCTCCCGTCCAGCAGCCCCAGAGCTCGAGCGGCGAGGAAGAAACCTCTGGAATGCCGCCGCTTGTTGACGAGCCTGCTGAAACCTGTCGACGACGGAGGGAACCGCGTCGCCGAACAGGCCAGACTGCACAAGCGGGGCATCAAGCAGGACGGCCCTGTCGTGGTCTCTCATATCCGACAGGGTCAACCAGAGGTGTCTCTCTGCGACCACCATGGCTGCCATAGACCGCCCAATGGCACGGGCGGTCTCCTTGGTGGCTCGCAGAGCAAGGTCGGCGGTACGACGCAGCTCGCTGACATCGACCGCCGCCCCGTCCTCGCCCTCATCGAACTCTTTCAGCAGGTCAGCCTGGTATGCCTGCAGCACTGCCATGGTGTGAAGGCAGGCTGTGGCCTGACCTGCTGCCGAGTAGCCCTTCCCCAGCAAGGAAGATGTTGTTCTTAAAGGCTTGCTGGGGAGTGCCGAGGTCTTTAGGGACGATGCTGAACTCGGGGACAGATAGCTAGAAAGCGTCTGTTCGATTTGAGGCATCGTCCCGTAACCGTGCTCACGAGCCCCCACCACGTTGGAATATGTGAAGGCAGACTGAGCGTGAACACGGGCCGAAAATGGCTTTCCCCACGACTTCGACACCTCAGTGTGGAGGTCGGGGAAAAATGGCAGACCTCGGCGTGGAGGTGGGGCTTTTGGGCGCAGAAACCGCTCATTTAACTTTGTCGGTTTCTGCTCACCAGTCACCACGTCTGGCCAGCTGATGTTGAGCTTGGCAACAGCACGGGTGATCACCTCCATTAACTCCTCGTACTCGAGTGGCTGGGCGGGCGTGGTTCCAGCCTGCTCGCCTACATCCATATCTCCCTCCTCAGAGGAAGATAGACGCAGCGGCGAGTGCTCCTCCTGGCGAGAAGAAACCGACGAGCGGGCTTCTACGCCAGAGAGAGGCATGGATCTGGCAGAGGAGGATGGAGAAAGGGGCTCGCCCGTCTCCAAACTCGATACCAGATCCAGTTGCGATCCCCACGAATGCAGGCGCCGCTCAGCCTCAGCCGAAGCGGGACCTGATCCGCGAGGAACGCTGGTGAGGGCTCCTTCCTCAAAAAGAGCCCTCCGGGAGCGAAGCGTGCGGAGGGGAAGCCGCAAACAATGCACACAGTCAGCCTCCTCAAAGGCTGACTGGGCATGCCTCACTCCCAAGCAAGCAACACACATAGCGTGTGTATCCTCGGCCATGATGTAACGTTGGCACGGAGGAATACACTTCTTAAAACGCTTGCTATCGCCCATCTCTATCTATGTTAACACTCAAATAAAAGTGAAGCAAACTGGCCTCAAAAACAGTGTTAACAGACAAACAATTCACACAGAGCGCGACTGAAAGACAGAAGCTGCCGGCTGCATTCACCGCATGTGCTTTATAGCTTCCTGGCTCCTGACGTCACCCCGTCCGTGACGTCATACGTAACTCTCTATTGGACTGATTTCACACGTGATTCAGAGCGTGGGCACGCTGGAGGCGTTCCCAAAGCGGAGTGACGCAGCTCGACGTTCCCGAAGGGGAACCACAGTTATGTTTTAACACTTTTTCACACAGGGACATGTGGGATTGGATTTTGTTTTCCCTTCATTAAAAGAAACCTTCATTTAAAAACTGCATCTTGTGTTATCTTTGATTAATATTTAAATTTGTTTGATGATATGAAATATTAAAGTGTGAAAAACTTAAAAAAAAAAATTAAAAATCAGGAAGGGGGCCAACACTTTTCACACCACTGTCAAACAGACAAGAGTCCAGCACAATCATAAAAACTTAAAACTCATCTTTACTCTTTGGCTTTTAACACAGAATGAGAGTTAAGACTATGTCCCCCTAGTTTTTAACCATGTTAAATACTCAGTGGATCTAAGTGCTCTTATTTGGAGTGTATAGCTGTATTAAGTCAGAATATTCAAGTCCATTTAAACACTAAAACCAAAATCGATTAAAATCGATTTTAAAATGAACAGGAAGCCAATGGAGAGGTGCCAGAATTGGTGTAATATGTTCTCGTTTGTGTGTTCCTGTCAACATCAAAGTCACTAAAAGATAGAAATGACTAAGAGATATGAAACTGCCTCAACTGAAAACAACTAGCTTTAATTACTGAATTAACCTGTTTATCCAGTTTTCACTCCATAATAACGCTTCACATATATTCTTAAAACACCAAGATCCAACTGAGAAGAGTCATGAGCACCGCACCCCTGGATCCAAATACCACAACTTTTCTTTTCTTCATTAAACTTTAAAAAATCTTGGATCAATCGAGTCTTCCCTTCAAAAAGCACTTGAACGTATAGAAGACCTTGAAAATAGAAGTCGGCGTCAGAATATCAGAATTGTTGGTCTCAAAGAGGGCACTGAGGGGGGCGACCTGATAGCTTTTTTTGAGGCTTGGATCCCGACCACATTGAGAAACGAAGGTGAAAATCCGAGACCGAGACCCGTGATCGTTCGACTGCACAATTATAAAGACAAAAGACTGATCTTAGAAGCAGCGAGACGTTTGGGTGACCTCTGTATTGAAGGGAAAAAAAGGCGTGCAGAAGAAGAGAGTGGAGACGGCGGAGGCCCGACGAAGATTGCGGGAAACAGGATTCAAGTACGCCTTCATTTACCCTGCCACTATAAGAGTGTTCAACGCTGCCGGTAAGGACACATACCTGTCTACGACCGCGGAGGTGAACGCTTTCTTGGAATCAACTTAAGAAATATAACATCCTCTAAGCAGGTACTTATGATGTACGGGAATTATGTGAGGACGAGAGATTGATTATGAGGTGTTTTGAGGTATCTGTAATATATAAAGAGAAGGTTACAGCCTCCCCATTAATGTGCTTACTAGGTGTCTTGCCCTCCCCTTTTTTGGAATATTCAGATGATTGATTATGAGGTGTTTTGAGGTATCTGTAATATATAAAGAGAAGGTTACAGCCTCCCCATTAATGTGCTTACTAGGTGTCTTGCCCTCCCCTTTTTTGGAATATTCAGATGTCTTTAAATCTTTGCTGATGTTGGGGAGGAAATTAATTATGAATAAATGGGTTGGGGCAGAACCCCCTCTTATCAAGGACTGGATAATCTTGATTAAAAAAAAACATATTTATGGAAAAGATTGGACACATATTAAAAGGTAAATCTAAATCATTTGAGAAGCTGTGGGAAAGTCCTCTGAAATGCCTTGGTATTGATTATACAGTAATTCCACTATGTATCCTTAGCTGTCTACATGCTGGTATTGTAATATTGCTTTGAATTAGACCACACTGCGGTTGTTGTTGTTTTTTGTGCTTTTCTTTGCTTTTCCCTTTCTATCTTTTCCTTTTTTTCATTTAAATATTGTACACTGTTTACCCATAACTGTGTATGCAAATTATTCAGTAACAATCTTATCAACAAAATAAATGTAAGCATTTTTCACACATATCGAAAGAAAACTCTAGACAGGTTGATGGCAAAGTATTCAGAGCAGCATTAATGGTCTTAAAAAGAACACAAGGCTTATGTGTCGTGCCCAAAATGTAATTATGTTGTTTTAAGATATATGCTACTTGCACATTCAGTTGATCAGACGTTTCTAGCCATGCAGCCTTTCTCTCTGGTTTTATGACAGCTGTACCTTCTTTCTCTAGTCTTTAAAACACTAAATTAAAAATGAAATAATAGTAAACAGCCTACATTTTAATTGGGAAGAGGAACAGAGATTAACTAATTTGAGCTAGTAATTAGGACTGTCTTAACCATCTTATGTTTGATTTACATTTACTGCTATGATAAAAAATACACTTACATTATGGTTTATAATACTGCATGTGTCACATTTAATGTCCAACAACACATATTTTAGCAAAATGTATATTTTCCTCAGAATTATTGAGCTACTACTATATTGCGGTCTGTCTGCTTAGCATGCATCAGCGCTCATTTACTTGTGTAAGCCTTGTCCTCTCCTGACAACAAAATGGATGTTTGTCTGACTTTCTAACATTTACATATTCTTATGAAGAATATACACTGAGGAAAACACAACATTTCAAATGTATTTAACAGTACAAATATATTTGTCATGGTGGATCAATCTGATCTATAATTGACAATAAGGACTGCTTTAAGAATAAGCATGAACATCAAATTATCTTGACTCACTGAACCTGGATCAAATGAGTGAGATTGTATGAACTTAAATGGTCATTTATGGAACTACTTTAACCCCAATAGATTTGTTCGATTATTTCAGGTCATGTTTTGGACTTTAATCCCAGATTTTCTGAGCTGTCTTTTTTAAAGCCCCCAGAGCTTGACATTAAGCCTTTATATGTGCTTGTCCTTTAGACAGCTAAATCAATCATTCATTTGGAGAAAAAAGTTTTATGTAAGAAAAAAATAAACAATTTGTTGTTAAAGTAATTAATTTACAAGCAATATTCTCATTACAATTTCATCAGCTCTAACATAAATAAGCATATCTGTGGTATTTACCACATTACATTGATGGATGTAATTTAATTTAAAGTTGTTTCATATAAAAATAAGTTTTGTTAAAAACAATGAAAAGTAAAAATTTTGCTGTTTTCAGTAAAAACAAGTCAAAATTAAGCGTGTTTTTGCTTTAAACCAGGGGTTCTCAAACTATCTGGAGATAGGGACCCCTCATAGGGCAGAAAAAATTCCAAGAACCCCCTCATAACCGCAACACAAATGTAATAGCTAAATCCTGTGTGTGTGTGTGTGTGTGTGTGTGTGTGTGTGTGTGTGTGTGTGTGTGTGTGTGTGTGTGTGTGTGTGTGTGTGTGTGTGTGTGTGTGTGTGCGTGTGAGAGAACGATGGGAAAGGGTTGAGCAAGTAAAAATTAACTGCAAGAACACAGTGGAACACAATGTAAATAGTGCAAAAGGCTTTGTATAGTCCTAAAATGCAATGAAAATGCACTGATGCAATAACAGGCAATAAACAGAGAGAATCAAACTTTTTTGGAATGACTTCATGTGTTAGGAAAATATATGTTTAACTGGTGTGTGTGTGTGTGTGTGTGTGTGTGTGTGGGGGGGTTAAAAATTAACCCTGCAGCAACACAGTGAATATAGTGCAAAAGGATTTTTGATAAGGATAGTATAGTGCTAAAATATAAAATACAATGACAATGCACCAATGCAGTAACAGGCAATAAAAAGAGAGTATGTTTACCCAGTTTAACAATTAACACTGCAGAAACATTGGAACACAATGAAAATAGTGCAAAAGATGTTTGCTAAGGATAAGTATAGTGCTCAGACATAAAATACAATGACAATGCACCAATTTGGGATTATCAATACTTGTTCTTTTTAAATATTTATCCATTGTGGATTCTAGCCTAGTAACGTTAGGTTAGCGTTTTTATAGTGCTTTGACGGATTGACGTAATGTAACAACAAAGTTTCTATTGGCCCAGAATTAAAGCGGGGGGAGTGCTAAACATAATGTGCCGGTTTAATTGTCTTTCATTCATTAGCTGGAGACGTGAAGTTAAAATCTGAGGGAAATGTTTTGGCAGATTGATACGGTGACGCATTGCTGCCACACACTTATTTTTTTCCACACTTAGCTATGTGGTTATAACGACATCTTTTCTCGTAAAAACTACATATTTTCTCGTAATAACGACATCTTTTCTCGTAAAAACTACATATTTTCTCGTAATAACGAGATATTTTCTCGTAAAAACAACATCTTTTCTCGTAATAACGAGATATTTTCTCGTAAAAACGACATCTTTTTCTCGTAATAACGACATATTATGTCATAAAAATTATCCGATATTCCTGTTATAGATGATATGATTATATTATGTGAGGGAACTAAGCGTTTGTCCGCGCTGCCTTTGCCACAGTCCTGACCTAAAGGAGGATGCACGTTGCTGGAGTTATATAGAAATACACTGTTTTAATAATTTTAATGTAATGGTTTCAATTGTAGCGGCTTGTTTATTAGGATTAATCTCCAATCTGCCGTCAGACCCAGAGGATTTAAGATGATCAGATCAAAACTGTTATTTCTGAATAAT
The DNA here is from genome assembly GCF_049309525.1 of Garra rufa. Taxonomy (NCBI): domain Eukaryota; kingdom Metazoa; phylum Chordata; class Actinopteri; order Cypriniformes; family Cyprinidae; genus Garra; species Garra rufa. The sequence goes on along the minus strand of NC_133364.1, from coordinate 44,158,499 downwards.
CGACTCTGAGCTTGGAATATTATTTGGATGAAAGTTAGATTTTACAGAAAATTGAAATACGATCATAAAGAAATAAAAGAGAAATGACAAACGGGTTGATTGTATTATGATAATAATAATTTCGTTCTGTTTCAAAAATGAACAAAATTAATGAAAAAAAAATCAGTTTTAGTATTTTTGTCTGTGGGTAAAAAGAGAGCTTTAATAATTATGTGGGCGGCAATGAAAAGCCACTTTTCAACTCAACCTGTCTTTACTGTCTATCGCATCATCCAGAATAAATACAAATACAAAAATACAAAAATCTAGCTTAATTTCGTTTTTCCTTTTCTCAAACAAAACGAAATAATAATAATAATAATAATAATAATAATAATAATAATAATAATAATAATTAAGCTATTATTATTATTAGGCCTATTGTTATATTTTTTATTATGAATTATATTTATTTCTGCTCGTGTTTCGATTTGCTGTTAAATCAATCAAAAAGTCAATTATTCAGAATTAATAGTTTTGATTATCTTAAGATTTTATAATAAAAATAATAATACGCCTAATAATAATAAGCATAATAAAAATTTGAGTGGCCTATTATTATTTCATTTTGCTTGAGAAACGGAAAAACGAAAAGCTCGATTTTTCGTATTTTTGTTCGTGGGTAAAACACAGGAGCTTATTGCTTGAATATTAATTTAACATGCCTGGGTGGCCTTGATACTTAGTATGATTATATACAAATTATAAATTATTTATTATACATTATTAAATTTTATCTTTAGCTGAATCAAGCCACAAATCTGTACTAAAGACTGTACACTACCTCTTGTTGGATTTATACGAATTAAATAAACACAATTTTGTTTTCGATTCTTTTATTGACGTAGACCTTTCAAGCTGCATAGAGACATAAATTGCGAGAGCGCACCCTGT
>NC_133364.1:44125179-44157066 GCF_049309525.1 Garra rufa | reverse complement strand
AACTGTATTTTTTCTTTACATTTCCAGAGAGGGAACAAAATTAAACATTACTTAATAAGTTCAAAGCACTATAATTTCCTTATTCATTTGATATAACTATTCATATATATAAAATAATATTATTTTGTCATATTCGTGATTCCCGAATATCTATATGAAAATTTCGTTTTGAAGTCCATTCGTTATGTTTGTCTAAGAAAATTTGTTAACCTAGCCTATTAAGTTGATTTAATATTCTCGATAATTTTTAGAAAAAGTTAAAAGTTAAGAAAAAGGGAATTAGCTTGTAGTCTATATATATTTAGGGGTATAGGCTAATCTTTTTCTGAACTTTTATTACACTGTAGATCGAAATAAAATAATTATTGATCACATTTAACATCGCAGAATCACTGACATAATTTAGAGTACTTCGAAAATGAAACTATTTAAATCTGTATAAAGGAAAGACAAAATAAATCACAACAAGAACAATCTGTATTTTTCTTGTAATCAAGAACATTTCTTTTGACAAAATTACTTAATGGCAAATTATGTTTGACAGTGAAAGCATCTCCACCGCAGCTGCATATAATCGCTGGTGTCAGTCGCAAATATTAAACATGCGGGTCAGGAAGCGGGTCGGGTACAATTTACTTTTTTTTTTATTTTTTTGCGGTCCGAGTTGCGGGCGAGTTAGTTGAAAACGTCGGTCGGGCTTTGTTTTGCACGATCTGTCAACATTTTCATCTTCTGCCTCCTTCCTCTTCTCACCTCTTCCTGATCCTGACGTCTGTCCTAACCACCGCAGCATTTTGATTTGAGCTTATTTCGCTGTCCAGCTCAGTCCTCTTTGCTCGTCCGATATTTCCTATTTCTTGTTTGTATTTTCACGCTCTCGTCATCGATTGGACCCGCTAACCGAAGCATACAGTATCTGCGCACTGCTGCCAATAGGTATCTAAAACGTCACCCGTAGTGTAGTGTTCATGCGAAATGTAGGACGGAGGGGACAAACGACCCAGAGCGTCTCTGACATGATTTGCATGATTGGCTCATGCATCACCGGCCAAACTGGCTGGTAAGTTTTTATCAATACCCGCCAAAATGATTTTTAACCCGCATTTGGCGGGTTGGCGGGTGTTAATTTCGAACCCTGCCTATATGACAAGAAAAACACTGCGTCTCAAAGTGCAGGATACATTTGAAAACATGAAGAGTGCACTTATCCAAAAATTAAACCATGCTGATTACGTTGCTACAACTGCAGACTGCTGGTCAGCCAGGCAGCGCAGTTACTTGGGGGTCACCTGCCACTGGATAGACAGTACATCTTTAGAGAGATGTTCAGCAGCCTTGGCTTGCAGACGGATGACAGGATCACACACATTCGATGTAATTGCTGCTGCTTTAGAGGAAATACACGAAGAGTACAAAATCAGAGGAAAAATTACAAGGACAACTACAGATAGTGGCTCAAACTTCCTGAAGGCCTTTCGAATATATGGGGAGGAGAAAGAAGATGATGCTCAGGATGCACAGGAGGAGGGAGACTACATACTTGAGGATGAATCTGACGAAAGTGAATCGGAGGTGGAGTACCAAGACCTTTTTGGTATTTTACATGAGGACTGTGGCCTGGAATACCAACTTCCCAGACATCAAAAATGTGCCTGCCATTTACTCAATGTTGTTGCTACTGTACACTTTGGAACAAAACCAGCAGGTCAACCTTGGCTTTTGAAACTGTGGAACGTGAGTGCAAACTGCAGTTTCTGCGACCAAATCAGACACGGTGGAACTCACTGTTCTTAGCTGTAGAGAGGTTGGTGCGTATTCAGAGAGAACAAGGAGAACAAGCAATCAGAAATGTATGCACAACATTAAAGATAAAAATGTAAGTTGTAAAACCGGGTAGAATTTGTTGGTTTGGTGGGAGTGTTTATTTTGACCCAGCTTATCTACATTTATTGTTATTATTAACCTTTTCACACGTGAGTTTAAAATATTCTATCTAACCCCAAAGAGTGAGTTTTTTTAGGCGACCGTTATTTTGGAATGTTTGGCATTACTGTTTCCATGGCGACGCGTCATGTGAAACACCGCGGCCACAACAGCACTGTAAGACACATGGATCGCTTTTATTTCGTTTGCCCTTTTTTATTATTAATATTCACAATCATGCTCGCTATATTTTGAAATATCTGATATTCCGATTTCGAAATATGTGCAAATAAATGTATTTAAAAGTCCAAATACTTTTGTTATGACCGCGTTAGTTAATCTATACCGGGTGATGGGCGCCGCCATGTTTGTTCGCGCTGAATCCGAGCTGTGGGATTTAACACACGCAAATGCATCCTCTCCTCCCGAAAGACATTAAAGCAAGTCTCTGGTGAGCTGGGAGAAAAAGTATTTATAAAATGTATAGTTAAATTTATAGTTACCTGCATAATCTGTATATGATATCAATAAATTATGCTGTCAGAATGTATTTGCAGGATCATTATTGCCGCTTCCATAGACATCAGTGTGTATTTTACAAACTATAAATGTATGGTTTTGCTAGTACTTATGTCTATTTAAATGTCTGAAACCTAAAATAAGCAGTATATGGTTAAAAACACTGAATAGTTGTGATAATATGACAAGCACTCAGAGCCAGCAAAAGCGCCAAAACAGATTTGAATTCAGCAGATGATCACGTGATGCGGCAAACGTTCGAATCACACCGGTGTGATCGTACGCTCCAGGGACCAGCCAAGACAAATCACACCGGTGTGATCGTACGTTCTAAAGGGTTAACCACTTGTGTTTTATGGTACAGGCTGAATACAGCTGAGTTGGGATTTCTGGCGGAGTACGCTACTGTAATGAAGCCAGTTGCAATGGCTCTCAACTTACTCCAAGGGGAATCATCAGTTCACATGGGTTTTCTCCTGCCAACACTTTATCAACTGCAGGACAAGCTGAAGAAGCTGGAGTCATCATGTAAAGTGTGCCAACCCCTCCTTAAGGCCTTACATGGAGGTATTCTCAAACGTTTCGGAGAGGTCATGAAGGAACAAGAGCTTATTGCTGCAGCTATACTGCTTCCAAAGTTCAGAACTGCCTGGACAACAAACCAAAGCCTCTTGACAGGTAATGTATCTGTCAATTCATGTGTCAATTTAAATGTTATTTATTTAACCTTGAGATAAGAACTTCTCTCTATTTTTGTTTAATTAATAGTGAGTTATAGTTTAAAAAGTTATAAGGTCTGGACTGGTAGTGTGAATAAAATATAGGACATATATTGTAAAATGTAGGATTATGAAGGTAAAGTGTCTAAATCTGTCTCGGCACAGGGCTAGACTACATTAAAGGTCAACTGCACTCTGCTACAGCAGCCCTTCAGATGAAGAGGACTTTTTTTGCATCTATGAACACAGGGCAGTCAAATACAGGGGAGGTACCTTTCATGTTCAACAGCTGGAGGTATGGATCTGTTACACTCCTTTCCAAAAGTCAAGAATTTGTCTCTAAAAGTAAACACAGCCATCCCAGCATCTGCAGCCTGTGAGAGACTTTTTAGTCACGCCAGACTCCTGCTCGCAGCTAAAAGATCAAGACTGCATTTCAAATATCTTGAGAGCCAATTACTGCTGAAGTTCAACAGCAAAATTCTGTAAAACTGATTGATTGTTCAAGAAAGAACAAATGACCAAATAAACATTTACATACTGAAACGCAAACACACATAAACAAGTTCATACACAAACATAATAACAAACACATACTCTGCACACACACTTTCTCTTTTGTTCTCTGTTAGCTTGTTTAAATGCAGATGCTGACAAATTTTGTGTTGTGAAAATAAAGACAGAGTTAACAGTTAGAAAAACGTCTGGGTGTGTTTGAAATTTTATTGCAAATGACAGTTTATGTGATGTTAATGTGCCATCACAGGACTGAGATAGGCTGAAGTAAAGTAGCCTATGTTTTATATAAACAAAACAAAGAGACTTTCAAGGAGAGGTGTGTGGAAGCTTTCCAAATGGTTTGAAATTCAAGGTTTTCGCTTCATATCAATCAGATCTGGGGCCTCATTTATAAAGACTTGCGTAGAAACCATCCTTGATTTTATCTAAGAACTTTTCTGATTTGATCGTAAGAGCGATTCAGAGAAACGAACGTACACACGAAATCCATGCGTATGCCAGTCATTCGGTTATAAATCACAAATGATCGTGGAATTGTGTGCAACTGAATGTTCCGCCGTCGAAACGCCCCTGCTTAATTAATTAACATATAAAACGAGCTCATTCCTAAAGCAAAAACTCTGACAAAGGCAAGTAAAAAGGAGCGCAAGAAATCAAATTATAGTGAGGCTGAACTATCTGCAATACCAGACATTACCACAAGGAAACGGTCGTACGCCAAGCTGGAATCTGACGTGGAGATAAGTACTTTTCCACGTCAAAGACGGTTTTTATAAATCTGTACTTTGACGTGGATTTGATCGTACGAACACTCTAAGATCAAATCAGTGCGTAAGAAAGTTTTATAAATGAGGCCCCAGAAGTAACTAGCTACTTGAGTACTTTTTCCATCGGATACTTTTTTACTCTTACTCAAGTAACTATTGGGATTGTTACTTTCACTCTTACTTGAGTAAATATTTCCATAAGTACTTTTACTTGAGTACAGATTTTGGGTACTCTACCCACCTCTGCCCACGACCAGAGCAGTAGAGAGAGAAACATATTCTGACAAATACCATACATGATGTAGAATCAATAGATTATTAAATTTGAAGATAATGCTGAGCACCATATATGTCCATGAGTACCTCACAAAAAATGTTCAGGTTTTTTCGTATTACAGGATTGAGAGGCTCTGGCATGATGTGTGGACAGCAGTATTCATATATTAAGATGTCCTGCATAGTCTTGAAGAAGACGGCCTGCTGGATATCTCAAACACACTACACATCTTCCTTGTCCACTTTGTGTTTTTACCTCTTTTCCGCAAAGATTTGCAGACATTTGCAGAGGGCTGGAACCACTGAGGGCTCCGCACTGAGGGATCTATGAGCCCCCAGCAGGTTTAGGTGGTGGGACTTCTACATAACAAAATTCACAAGCCTGAGAATGTAGAGGTAGGAATGATTTTCATTTCTCTCATTTATGACATGATACAGAGAGTGTGCAAATGTAATTGGATATTTTTAATGATTATATGCTTAATCCCTAGGATGTGGAGGACTTTGACATAGACTGGGAGAGTGCCATCTTCCATGAGGAATCATTTGCAGAATGTGGAGTTGTGGTCCCTGAACTCTTTCCTCCCCTTAAATGAGCAAGAAATGCGACACCTCCAAGCTTCTGTTGATCCTACAGCTACATTATAATCACATGGTCGAGACATTTATGTTTGGTGCCTTAATGGAAATCTGGTTTACGCCATGTCTCATTATTTGGTTGTTCATATCTGCCAATGATGGAAACACACTGCAATATTTTCCAGTGAAACTTTATTGAACACAATAATGTTGTTTTAAAGTCAACACCAAAAGGTGTTTTAGAAGTCATCTTAATATATGTAGTGTTATATCAAAAAAGAAAAAGTTCAACAATGTTTTAAAGGTTTTAAATTTAAATGTAATGTTATCAGAGAGATTTTTGTGTTATATAACCCTCCTTCTCATAATGCTTTGTTTTACCATGATTTCGATGAACTGTTTAAATTGTTTCATTGTCACACTGAAACAATTTTACTGGGAGATTTTAATATAATTTTTTTGAATAACAGTATGTCACAAATGCCTTGGAGATGAGCCAAGAAGAATCTTGCAGGGAACTGGAGTTACAATGAAACAGATATTTATTGATGAAACAAAATGAAACATGGAAAACCCAGAATGATAAGACACAAAGTAACATCAATCACGGACAATGGGAGTGTGGAACTGAGGACCATAAATACACAAACAGGGGAGGCTGCAGCCAGCAATGCAAATAGCGTTAACAATGCTAATAACGCTAGTGGCGTTAACAGCTGGAGACAGGAAGACAATGCCAACACCAGTAACGCATTCATCATCTCCGAGCATGATGTTAGGAGACCCTTCAGGAGAGTGAACACCAGGAAAGAAGCAGGACCAGATGGCATCTCAGGTCGAGTTCTCAGAGCCTGTGCAGACCAGCTAGCACCTGTGTTGACTGAAATATTCAACCTCTCCTTATCTCAGTCGGTAATCCCCACATGCTTTAAAGAGTCCACCATAGTTCCTGTCCCCAAAAAAACCCATCCTGCTTCCCTTAACGATTATCGCCCTGTAGCCCTGACATCAGTAGTGATGAAGTACTTTGAACGGCTGGTTAGGGACTTCATAATTTCTTTACTACCTGACACACTGGATCCACAGCAGTTCTACATATCGCCCGAACCACTCTACAGATGATGCCATCTCTCACCTCCTCCATACATCACTCACTCACCTGGACACCAGAAAGGGGAATTATGTTAAAATGCTCTTTGTCGATTACAGCTCTGCATTTAACATTATAATGCCATCTGCACTCACCATGAAGCTGGAACACCTAGGACTCAGACCATCCATGTGTCAGTGGATCTCCAACTTCCCAACTGGCAGACCACAGGCAGTAAGGATGGGCAGACATGTCTCAGCCTCCCTCACCCTCAGCACTGGAGGCCCCCAGGGTTGTGTTCTGAGCCCCCTGCTGTTCTCACTACATACCTATGACTGCGTAGCCACTACCAACTCCACCATCATCATCATCAAGTTTGCTGGCGACATCGTCGTGGTGGGCCTGATCTCTAACAATGACGAGATGGCCTACATGGAGGAGATTAGAAATCTGGAGAGCTAGAGCCAGAGGAAGAGCCTCCTCCTGAACTTCAGTAAGACAAAGGAGCTGATAGTGGACTTTAGTACTAAGCAGGAAAGGAACTACCAGACCCCTGTCATCAACGAGAGCCCAGTGGAGAGAGTGGACAGCTTGAGATACCTCAGTGTTCACATTACGCGAGACCTGCCATGGTCCTGCTACATCAACACTGTGGTGAAAAGGGCCCGGCATCGCCACTACCATCACGGACGATTGAGAGACTTTAGACTGCCCTCTAAGGTGTTTAGGATCTGCATCAAGCTCCCTGACCTGCTCTCGATCTACAACAAGCGGTGCTGGACCAAAGCCAGGAAGATTGTGAAAGACCTCATCCATCCCAACAATGGACTGTTCTCTCTGTTGTGGCCACGAAAGCGCTTCCGCTCCCTGAAGGTCAACACCGAGAGACTGAGGAGGAGCTTCTTCCCGCAGGCTATACGGACTCTCAATCACAACACCACATAGGACTTAACACTCTGATCTGCTTCTCACAAACTATCTCACTACCCACCATGTTGCTCATATGGCACACTTGCACATTTTGCACACCGCAGAACTGTGAACATTGAACTGTAACATGCACATTACACACATTCACACATAACTTCCACACGTACCATGGACAAAACACATTGCGTTAAAATGTGAATTAGAATTTCTATCACTGTCAAGGCTTCCTTTTTGACTGAAACTGTTTCCGCACTGTTGGCATGTGTAAGGCTTCTCTCCAGTGTGAACTCTCATGTGAATGTTAAGGTATCTTTTATGAGTGAAACTCTTTCCACATTGTTGGCAGGTAAAAAGGCTCCCTGTAATGTGAATTTTCTGGTAAACTTTAAGGTTTCCACATACATTGAAACTATCCAGACTGAGGGGATCTGTTAGGCTTTTCTCTATTGTACATTTTCATGTGACTTTCAAAGCTTCCTTGTTGACTGAAACTCTTTCCACACTGTTTGCATGTGTAAGGGGCCGTTCACATGTCGCGCCTAAAAATGCGTGGAAAACGCTAGGCGCGCCGCTTTCTTCCTTATCAACAAAGCGCTTGGCGCTTGCGCTCCGGAAGCGTCTGCTGTTTCTAAGCAACCATCAGCTGCGCTCTAGCTCCAAGCCTATGCGTCTCCATGCATTGTTTCTTCTATTAGCGTCAAAATAATGGGGGCTTGACAAATCGTAAAGTTCAGGAAATCCCTGGTCCACAATGATGAGCTGCTCCTCCATGTTTCTGCTGAGGTTTCAATGTAACGGAAAAACGTGAGGAAGCTGATTGGTTAGTTCATGTCACATGACCTGCGGTGCACTTGCGACATTCTGAAAAGTTGAGATGTTTTTAAATCGATGCGGCGCGGACGTGCCTGGAAAAAACGAGCGCGTCGCACCGCGTGCGCGTCGCTTCCAATATGCGCGCGCAAGCCGCGCGTCTCCATTTGAAATAACGAACTTGCGCGCGCAAAAGACGCTTCATGTGAACGGCCCCTAAGGTGTCTCTCAAGTGTGAATTCTCATGTGCCTTTTAAGGTGTGCTTGGTCTTTGAAACTCTTTCCACACTGTTTGCATGTGTAAGGCTTCTCTCCAGTGTGAACTCTCACATGTCTGTTAAGGCATCCTTTACGAGTGAAACTTTTTCCACACTCATTGCATGTGTAAGGCTTCTCTCCAGTGTGAATTCTCATGTGCCTTTTAAGGTGTGCTTGTTGTTCGAAACTTTTTCCACACTGTTTGCATGTGTAAGGCTTCTCTCCAGTGTGAAATATTATGTGTCTGTTAAGGTTTCCTTTATCATTGAAACTTTTTCCACACTCATTGCATGTGTAAGGCTTCTCTCCAGTGTGAATTCTCATGTGCCTTTTAAGATGTCCTTGTTTGAAACTTTTTCCACACTGTTTGCATGTGTAAGGCTTTTCTCCAGTGTGAACTCTCACATGTCTGTTAAGACATCCTTTACGAGTGAAACTTTTTCCACACTCATTGCATGAGTAGGGCTTCTCTCCAGTGTGAATTCTCATGTGCCTTTTAAGGTGTGCTTGGTCTTTGAAACTCTTTCCACACTGTTTGCATGTGTAAGGCTTCTCTCCAGTGTGAATTCTCACGTGCCTTTTAAGGCATCCTTTACGAGTGAAACTTTTTCCACACTGTTTGCATGTGTAAGGCTTCTCTCCAGTGTGAAATATTATGTGTCTGTTAAGGCTTCCTTTTTGAGTGAAACTTTTTCCACACTGTTTGCGTGTGTAAGGCTTCTCTCCAGTGTGAATTCTCATGTGCCTTTTAAGGTGTGCTTGGTCTTTGAAACTCTTTCCACACTGTTTGCATGTGTAAGGCTTCTCTCCAGTGTGAATTCTCACGTGCCTTTTAAGGCATCCTTTACGAGTGAAACTTTTTCCACACTGTTTGCATGTGTAAGGCTTCTCTCCAGTGTGAAATATTATGTGTCTGTTAAGGCTTCCTTTTTGAGTGAAACTTTTTCCACACTGTTTGCGTGTGTAAGGCTTCTCTCCAGTGTGAATTCTCATGTGCCTTTTAAGGTGTGCTTGGTCTTTGAAACTCTTTCCACACTGACAGCAAATGCAAATACTCACAGTTCCTGTCTTTTGAGCTCTTTTTTGTTTTTCAGACTCTAAGGAACAAAAAGATTTTTCTCCAGATACGAAATCATGAAGATTCTCAAACTGATCTTTCTCTTCAGTTTCATTCAGATCTTCTCTCTCCTCTTTCAGCGCTGTTAGGTCTAAGGTGGAAAAAAAAGAGATAAAAGTTAACCCCAGTTTAATTGCACAAAGCAATTAAAATCAAAACGTGGATATGTAATGCATGTATGCTAGATTTTATACCAGGGTGTCCAAACCTGATCCTGGTTGGCCGGTACCCTACAGAGTTCAAGTTGGCTGTTATACAATTAATTAAATCTAGAAAATCTATACAGACTGATCTCAATTATTATATACTATTTTTGTCTCATAGGGGATAAAAATCAACAAATTTTGAGAGAGACTAGGAAAAAAGAAAGGCGACAAACTCCCTATTCAACTATCAAATGAAAAATTCATCATACAATAATTCCTTCTGTGGTTTTATAAAGGGGGCAATAATGTTTGCCAATCATAAAAGTGGGCTGTTACACGGACCTTTTAAATAGAAAACAGCAAAACAGACTGTCAGAGGATGAGAAATGGTGGAAAACGGTCATTAATCTCTCAAAAATCTTATTTAAAAAATTTAAATCAATTTTTTATTTTTATTTTTGTCAAAAACGTTAGTAATATTATAATTACACCTCTGGAAACATAATATGAAAAATAACTAAAATTAAACTTCCTTTAAAATAAAACAGGCAATATCTTTGCACCAATTGAAAGTGAAAAAGTGAAAGTGAAGTGACATGTGCCAACTGTCAAGTATGGTGAATTGTGCTCTGCATTTAATCCATCAAAGTGCACACACACACACACATACAACAGGAACATGCAGCCGGAGCACTGGCATTAAGGACTGCTTAAAAATAAGCGTGCACATCAAATTATCTTGACTTACTGAACCTGGATCAAATTAGTGAGATAGTTTATTAGTTTACTAGTTGCCAATAACTTAACCTAAATGGTCATTTATGGTACAACTTTAACCCTGATTGATTTGTTAGATAATTTCAGGTCAGTTTTGGACTTTAATCCCAGGTTTTCTTTGCATCTTTTTTGAAACAGCCCCCAGAGCTCAACATTAAGACTTGATATGTGCTTGTCATTTGGACAACTAAAAAAATCATTCATTTGTCCAAGTAAAAAGTTTGGCTACATCCACAACGGTGGATGTTTCAGTAGGGCGTGAGGGTGCTGAGGACAGCAACGCCCACTGCACCGCCACTGAGGGTGAGCTAAAACTGGGTCTGCCAGTCTACATCGCCGTCATGGCTGGAGGATCCCTCGTCTTCGCCTCCAGCCTCAGAGTCTGACTCCCCATGGACCTCCGACCCTGCGGCTCCACCCCGGCTCTCAGCTCCCTCATCTCCACCGTCGCCCGTCGGTCCACCAGCTCTGCCTTGGTCAGTTGTTGTCCCTCCTTCACCTCAGGACTTCACTCCTCCAGCTGTGCCCCATCGCTCTGTCCCACCAGCTTAGTTGGGCTCCTCCCTCTCTCTGCTTCCACCTTGGTCCTCTGTTGTACCGGCTTTATGTTTTGGTTTTTCCCAATGCCCATATTTGGTTCTTCCTGCTCATTAGCCTCATTCCCATCACCATCGTTGTAATTAGAACCTCTTTATACGTTTATAAGTTTGATTTCTGAGTTTCTCTGTCCAGCTTCAACGTTACCTACTGTGTGCGTGTATGTTCCAGTCATCCTGTCTGTCTGTTACCCTGCCTGAGGATTTTAATAAAACTTTGCATTTACTCCTACATTGTGTTGTGCATTCCTACACGTGTTGTGACAGTTGTAAAGTGCACTGTAAAAAAGTAGGTATTTGAAAACGATGGCGCATGTTTAGTCATGTAATCCATATTGTACCAATAGAAATCTGTGTTTATGCAGGTATTGTGCCTGTTATGTGCTATTCACTTTTTACATTGTTGCCAAAGATGTGTAATTTTATACACTCTTCATATCACAGTCCTGCAAAGGTGACAGAAAATTTACTTGTGACTGCCATTTGTGACAAAACACGAGGGCAGTTGCATCTGAGATCAGACATATAATGGTGATTGAGAGTGAGGTGAATGGTGAAATATTTTGGTAAATGTATCGGACTCTGAGTAACGCGAGATCACACAAAGAGCGCAAGATTCATCTAGGCAGCACACAGTCACTGAGAGAGCTGTACTCACTGTACTAACTGTATTAACTCTACAAACTGTAGCAATACTGTGGATTATTATTACATACTGACAACTATAAGAACAAACTAACTGTACATTGGAAAAAATTAATTTACAGAAGCATACATCGATCAACACTAAAACCACTGCAAAATGGATAGTAACACTACAACTAAGAGAAGCACTCCTAAACCAAACAAACAGACAAAAGACTTGCATCCATAAATAACAAACTAGAGTTACAGATTACGCTACAAGATGAAATAAAAGAACTTTGGTCAAGACTGGAATTTGCATACAACCATAATGAAAAACTAGAACAATCCAATAAAGGCGGGCGTACACGGTACGATTTTTGAGGTCGTACGAGCTCGCATGCGATTTTTTTGGTTATCAGAGGAAATCGTCTCTTCTCGTATGGTCGGGGCTCGTATAGTGTGTGAGAAATTACGAGACGAGCAGAGTGCCTTACGAGCACTTCCCAACCTCACAATCATTTTTAAACATGTCAAAAAAACTTCGGGAGCTGTCGGATTGAAAACGTGACATGTGTGCTGTTGAACGAGCCGATTTGTTGATCAAACGGGAAATGACCAATCAGAAGCTAAAGAAAAGAAAACCACAGAACAAGATGAACATGACAGCGCCATGGCGACTTGGACTATCGAGAAAGAGGATAAACTCTTTGGCAAGAACAGCGAGCGCTATATGATGTATCGATAGGTGATCGATCACCTATTGTTTGCTACAGCTATTGCTAGCTATAGTGGTGGCCAACAGTGATGCGCGGGTTGATCCAAAATGAGCGGGTGCCTGCAGTCACCCGCGGTTACGAGTCATCCAAAAATATTTTTAATGATATTCGGGTCCCGGTCGGTCGGGTCGTTTGAAATAAAGATGCCAATTAAACCTTTGCAATTTATATAGTACTAGACACAATTTTCTATGAAATGCATAGACCTACACTTTATTGGCTGAATAATATACACCTTTTGAATTTTGAGCGTTATTAACTGTTGAATACATGCTGACGCGGGACAAAATGCCCGATTTCCCAACATGTTGAACTGAGCAATGTCATTGTACCATTTTAATAGGCTACTTTTAAACGCATATAGCTCAGTAATGTCAGTTTTATGTATTTTCTGAGAGGGGTGGGATTTTTGTTGGGAAAGTCAGGGGAGAGACACATACATCGATTAAACTGGATAAACACATGCAGCATCTTGATTGTTAAGAAAATGGTATTCCTAATAAATGTCTCGAATATTTTGATTATGTCCAATGCTTTTCTTTCTTTTTGGAATTATTAGACACATTTTACTGTCTTTTCAAATGCCTAGGTCTGTTTAATTTCCTTAATTATACAATTTCTAGCACTATTTTTAAATGTTTATTCAAGCAGTAATATAGAAATTATCTCCTGTATATGCTTGTTTAAAACCAGGGATTAAAAACGGATTCCAAGTAAAACGGTATTTTTTCTTTACATTTCCAGAGAGCGAAACGAACGAAATTAAACATTACTTAATAAATTCAAGGCACTATAATTTCCTTATTCATTTGATACAACTATTATAGCTATACAATTAATATATAAAATAATATTATGTAGTCATATTCGCGATTCCTGAATTTATATATGAAATCTTCGTTTTGAAGTGCATTCGTTATGGTTGTATAAGAAAATTCGTTAAACTAGCCTATTAAGTTGATTTAATATTCTTGATAATTTTTTAGAAGAAGTTAAAGTTAAGAAAAAAATAATTAGCTTGTAGTCTATATATTTAGGGCTATAGGCTAATCTTTTTCTTAACTTTTATTACAAAAAAATATGTGTAATATATATGTATAAAATAATTCTTGATCATATTTAACATCGGAGAATCACTGACATAATTTAGAGTACTTCGAAAATGAAACTATTTAAATCTGTATAAAGGAAAGACAAAATAAATCACAACAAGAACAATCTGTATTTTTCTTGTAATCAAGAACATTTCTTTTGACAAAATGACCTAATTAATGCCGAATGTTGTTTGACAGTGAACGCATCTCCACCGCATATGTTCACTGGTGTCAGTCGCAAATATTAAACATGCGGGTCAGGAAGTGGGTCGGGTACAATATATATATTTTTTTTTTGCGGTCCGAGTTGTGGGCGGGTTAGTTGAAAACGTCGGTCGGGTTCGGGTTCTTTTTACATTGACCCGCGCATCACTGGTGGCCAACTAGCCCCCTCTATGTGCATAATACTACGTTAAAACATGCATTACAATGCTGTACAGTGCTGTATCATTGCAGTTCCAATGTCTTTAATGCTTGTTAGCACTCCTGTAAAGGTGAAGTTTTGTCAAGTTTGCAACGAGTGTACTACACACGCAAGGGTGATCAGACGCTTCCTGCATGTGTAGCAAAGTGTCTCACGGCTCATATTTTTTATATGCAGTAATGAAATAGACAGAGAGCAGTTGTATTTAACAGTAGCCTACATACACAGTATATTATACACAGCCTTCCTCTCAGAATGTGATTGGCTCGGAAATCGGCATGCCAGGTTTTAAAATTGTGCCGTGTACCACTGCGTCCGTAAGAAAAGTCACTTGTGACGTGTGCGTGTCCACACAGTCTTCCGACCGTCCGAATTCGCACCGTGTACGGCCGCCTTAACTGTCTTATTGGACTACTGTCAAAGCACTCAGTGAACAGATAGATGCGGTCATAAAAAAAAAAAAAAACATAATGAAAAAAAACCATCCTGGATATTCAAACCTGAAGTATGTGTGATAACCTGATTTTCTCTGGCATCCCTGAACACCCTTGGAGTTAAACATGGAGGTGGGAAAATTGTGCTTTGGGAGTGTTTTTCTGCTTAGAGTTGAGGACAGGACAACTACTCTGCATCAAAGGGATGATGGATGGGGACATGTACCATTAAATCTTGGGTGAGAACAATTGAAAATGGGTCATGGATGGGTATTCCAGCATGACAGTGACCCAAAACACATGACCAAGGCAGCAAAGGAGTGGCTCAAGAAGAAGCATGTTAAGGTTAGGGCTGCATGATATCTCACATGCGATATCCAGTGTACATTTTGTCAGTAAAGCCATTCTGTTATGCAGCTCATTAAAATGCAAATCAATGTATAACTTTTTTGAAATGCGTTTTTTTATGGATTTTTGTTGTTGTTTTTATTCTGTTCAAATAATCCTACCATTTAAATTTCAACATGAAGATACTGAGGATACATTTCTTTGTCAGTGGGCAAACATACAAAATCAGCAGGTTCTAATTTTAAAATTTAGGCCATTTAGAAAGCATAGTTTGTTAAACCCTAAAGTCATGTGAGAGACAGAGAGAGATTAGGCCAAAATAAAAAGAGACTGAAAAGGAAAATGGAAGTGAAGGTGCAGTTCAAGAGAGGACTTTTAATTATTTTGCATGTTGCATAGCCTAATGATTTAAACCTTTTTTATGTGATGACCTTACACAAATAGAGTTGTCCGTGTTTCAGAGATTGTTGTGGGTGTATGGGATAGCCTGAGTTTGGGTCTTCAGCGAGCGACAGACTCAACTCTAAGAGATGAGAAGGGAACTCACTTTGAG
The DNA here is from genome assembly GCF_049309525.1 of Garra rufa. NCBI lineage: Eukaryota > Metazoa > Chordata > Actinopteri > Cypriniformes > Cyprinidae > Garra > Garra rufa. Next base: position 44,141,784 of record NC_133364.1, on the reverse strand, counting down.
AACACTGTACTCATAGGTGACCCTTGAGAGTGAGGGGAGCACTACTCTGCTCAACCATAAAAGCCACCAAACAGAGGCAAAGATGAACTAACATTTTTTGGCTGCCTCACGGCTCATCAGGGAGCAGATGCTAACCTTGGGAGCGTCATACTCACAGGCAACCCTCTAAATTGAGTTAGGGTTAGGATAGCACTGCCAACTAAGCCATAAGGGCAGTCTCATGATGGGAGCTGCAGAGAGCAGCATGCTCATAATTGACCCTATAATGAGCACAGAGCCGGTCATCTGGGAGGCCAGTTAAGGAAAGGCCTAATACACCTGGTATTGCCTCACGAAACTCCATGGAGTGGAGGAATTAAGTCTCAGAGATAAGAGGGGAATCCAGGCGTTTACCCTGGGAGCGGTGTGCTCATAGGAGACCCAAGAGCGTGAAGGGAGCACTGCCAATCTCAAAGACAGGAGTAGCCTAACAGGGAGGCAAAAAAGTCTCAGATCAAGAGCTCACCTGCTCCATCCAAGACTAATGGCTTTATTAGCCATTACATGCAGACAAAATAAACAAAAATAAATCAATGTATTGGAAAGTCTACTCATCACCTTAACTTTAACTGAGTTTGTAGTTGAGTGTGTGCAACGAACAACCGTATAAGTCCAAAAAAACAAAAAATGAGATAACCACATGGCATTAATTGTATGTGTGAACTTTGTATACAGAAACAGTTTGGGGATATTTTCGCGCGACCAAGAGCCCGCATTTTAAACGTTAAAATAGCATCACGCGGAAAAACCGTCTATGTCCACAAAGAAGAATGGAGATGCCGCTTGCTGTCATGTCCGCTTCGGACATTAAAAGGCAAACCTCGGCAAAAAAAAAGAGAGCCGACATGACCAAATGGAAGGACAGAGTAAGGAAGGCTTTGAGGGATACTGGAAAACCATATTTGACTCGAAGAGGAGAACAAAAACCAGGGAAAAATCCACCGAAAGACGTGAGTGGAAGAACCGTATATGTGATGTGATCTCTCTCTCTCTCTCTCTCTCTGAATGTGCTGAGGAGCACTAAACACCGCATAAACAGTTAACCTATCAAAATAAACCACATACCATATATAATAAAGCTGTATTCATTCATATTTCCCGCCAGTCCTGTGTAAAGTACGGCAAGCAGAGTTTATTTGTTTATATATTTATTTATATCGTGAGATGGCGGAGCGCGAGAACAGTTTGAAGTTGTATATACACAGGTGCGCTGCGCCAGCTTTTCTAAAAAAACGACAAGGTGCACTATTGGAGCCATCTAAACATACATTGTATAATATTTAGCTATGATGTATGTCTGCATTGTATTTATTTATTTATTTATTTATTAATTTATATATTGTTTTTTGTTAATAATTCATTGTTATTGTCTGTACTGTAAGAGGGTCTATGTATTGTACATTGTTCATACTGTATTTTCTGTTTTTGAATAATAATAACAATAAGCTTGAATATTAACCTGAAGTTTCTGTTACTGTATTAAAACTAAGATAAAGGAATCAGATCTTTAGTGGTTTAAAGTGATATGATGAACTAGAGTTATACTGTTATTCCACACTAACTGGACATATACCGTTCTTCCACATTTCAGAAATATAAATCACAATAACTTTTGATTTTTAATACTGACACTGAAAAATGTTATCTCCTTAGAATTGAGAAGCTTTTGTTGTCTATTTTCAAGTAAAATAAAAATATATAATATAATGTTCACAATCCAAATGAAAAAAATCTTATTACTCAAAATTTAAAAATATGGACTTGTATGGTTCTTCGTCTCAAGGCCTCATGTTGGTGCCACTAGACAGACTTAAACTTACTTACAGGTGCATTTCTTACCTTTGATAGAGGCAAAAAAATTCCTAGCATTATTAATTGTACGTAATGCCACATTATCGACCAAATGGTTGAGCACATTTTGAGTCACTATATTTTATTAAGAGGAGTACCTGACTTAACTTAAGCTGATTGAGCCATCTCTACCATCTGGTTGAGCTATGTTATGCCAAAAAAATCCACTAGATGTCATTATGTCAATCAGCAGTACTTGTGACAACACTTCTTCTCTCATGGATGTCAGAATCAAAGAAATCACTCCTGCCATGTGAACTGTTTTTGGTGAAATTTTGCAAGCTAAGCATATTTCTTTGACATATAACACCTAACTTTACAAAATTATGTTGCTTGTTGACAAAAAAAAAACTTCAGTATGTTTTCAATAATTTTTCAAAAATGTGCTCAACCAAACGGTTGATTTGTCACTTTATGGTAAAGGTAGAAATGCTAAGCTAATGTTTTCAAATCATCCATTTCTGCAGTCAGAATGGACTATTTGCTGATAAATATAAACTTCTGATCATTCATAGTTATGAATATGACACAACTATTGTTATTTCCTCATGAATATACTTAGATCATTTCTTAAGTATGTCTCTTTTGCCACTTTTGGATATTTTTTAAGTAAATATAATGAAATCATAGAATTAATGTTTGAAAAACATAATGATCAGTTGCAGATACTTCTTAAATGACAAATACTGGTGTATTAACATTAAAATTTTAAGATTGTTATTTATTTGTTTGTTGTTGTTGTTTTTTTTTTTGTTTTGTTTAGTTTTTTACAACAGTTTCTATGGTAAAAGAATGCGCACTCTCACTGTCAAGAGATGTTGCTGAAAAGTTTTACAATCACTAGTTTTTTTATATTGTTTGAAGGATTGTTTCTAATGTTGGTTTACACTACACAACATTGCTGGTTTACAAAGAAATGTTCATTTATCTAGAAACAAAAATTCTGTTGCACTGCCACACTTGCCAGCGTGTTTCTTGAAACATGAAAGCCTAAAATGCCATTATATTATTATCTTTTGCTGTTTTTTATTTTATTATTATTATTACTTATTTATTTCTTTTAATGCAGAAAGCATGTAATGTCTTTTGTTTTGTTAGTTTTAGTTATTTGAGTTCTTTTTATTTTGGTATTAAAAACAAGAAAACATAATTTCCGTGATAAAATGAAAACCTGAAATATTTTATGGCATACTTCAATAAATAAAGAAGATTCAATATACAAAAATATTTTTTAGATTATAATTTTAAATAAATTAGTGTTATAGTTCATATTTTCATAGTATAAGTGTGAATTCCAGTACTTTTACCATTAAGTGACATATCAACCGTTTGGTAGAGGTCAATATTTAAAAAATGATGGGATTTATAGAAAAAAAAAACATTGAGTGTGGTTATTAGTGACATAAAGAGATAAAAAAAAAATGCAAACAAATTTTTTTTCCATTGCCTTTTTCTTGGTGGGGCAGTTAAAGGGTTAACATTCCATTAAGTGTATTATTAATATACTAACAAAGCAATAAATTGATGGCAAAACTTGTAGATTTAAAGCTAAAATCACCAGTAGGTAGCGGTAAGTCACTGTCTTAATGAGCAAGGCATTGTGTCACTCATTTATTTATTTATTTATTTAGTCATGAAGCAAACGGCTGTAGTTATGAATGGATTAATGATCACTGTCTCTCTGAATCATTTAAAGCTGCAGATTCATTCAGTAACAAAACACTGCTGTTTCTTGTAGACACACACCAGTTCTGTTGTGGATTACGTTGGAACTATTATTATTTTGTTGTAAAATATAACAATATTGTGTGTAAAATGTAGGCTACATTTAAAAATGTAAAATGTTCACTTATTAACTTTTTGTTTAACTTATATAAAATCAACATTTGCAATAATTTGGATGTTCAAGGAAAATTGCATTCTTGCTTGTATTTTGAAACATTAATAACAACTCATAATGGATGTTTCTGTATCGAATAGTTTCTTAAATCGATCTCTATGTACAGTCAATATTTGTTTTTATAGTAAAAACAGAATTTGGCTTGTCAGAAATACTTGCTTAGTTTTGATGTTACTTTCAAAAGTTGGGGTTAAGTAAACGAAAGCCAAAGCACAGTATTTTGTTCGCATGCCCCCTCCATCACCTCACTTTCAAATGCTTGAAAACGCTAGTGTGGATGGAGAAAATTTTAAAACAAAATGGCTGTTTTCAGTTGTATCGGGATTAATTTAGATGTAGGCTTAGTGTCCACTGGCTGTTTTATTTGCTTACCAAATAGCTAAAAATTAACAAATGTAGACAGCATGCAGTAGCCAAATATGATTACTCACATTTCAAGGTCTGCTTCTGCGTAAAATAAGTTATTTTCTTACTTTTGCATAATTAGCCAAAGTGCTACAGGGCTCGACATTAACGCTTGTCCGGGACAAGTGGATTTTGTGAATAGGCAAGTGAAGGAGAATTTTACTTGTCCGATCGGACAAGTAACCTGATTAAAAATCAATAACAAACAATAACTAGCGTGGCACCGAAACTTTGGAGAGAATGATTCTGATTGTATTACAGTGTAAACAGTCTCAAGTATCACGTATTAAGCTATCTCAATCATGGAAATTTTAAAACTAATAGGCGCAACAGCATACACAAAGAAACAAACATACTGCGGTAGAAAAAAAAGATAAATATTGTATAACATAATATAGGTAAGCACCATTGCGATTGCAAACGTGACATTGATTTTATACAACAGTAGTTCAATAAACTAGTAGTTATTATTAACTGACTTACATTTTAGACACATCACTGACCGTTTTTGTTAACGAAATAGTTCTAAGCAAAGCCACAGCAGAACAGTCGCGTCACACAGCGGCGTTTCAATACTGAATGATTTAGCATTTAATTTAATGAATGGGGTGAGTCAGTGAATGAACTGGTTGAATCCGTGACTCACTCATTAAGACAGTGACTTACTGCCATCTATTGGTGGTTCGGTTTCATATTTAAAAGTATTGCATTTTTTCAACATTTTAGATTTATAATGTTAAAAAAAGCACAACATTAATCTTATTACATTATTTATACATTTGCAATTTTACTGTGTAAATGCATTTTTTGGAACCTCTTATCTTCATTAAACAGTCTAAGTAAATACATTTAAATGGCATTTTCGATGCAGGCTGGGTTTTTCCTGTGCAGTGGAAAGATGGAGTTTGTTGATACTGACTTAATCTGAATGGTAACCAAACAGAGTCTAGTTATTCTAATTGAATGTATTGATAAAATTTCAGAATTGAATGTAAATGATGACACATTTAGTAAGGTTAGGAAAATAAAGTTAAAAAGTGTCCTAGAAATCAATTTAAGGTAAATATCACAAAAATTCTGATTAAAAGTGAGACCTTATAGAGTAGTGATGCTTCAGAATAGATTAATTTACGGCAAAAAAGGCTCTTTTTTGCATCAGACAAGTACACTTTTTACTCGGACAAGTGAATGATTTACTGATTTACTTGTCCGAAGGACAAGCACATGTCAAAGCTTAATGTCAAGCCCTGTGCTAGAAATAAATGGTTTTAATATTTAAAGCAAATATTGGGTTTATTGTTACAATTTATAATATATATATATATATACACACACATACATATTGTTTAGGTTAATTCCATATGATTGTTACAATCTTAATGCATGATGTCATAATAACAAATGCACACTGTGAAAGAAAGATATTCAGTGTTAGTGTTTGTCATGTGATCAACACTTTGAGAATAAAAACCAACCTGTTTGTTCCTCAGTATCTTCATGTTTGACTCTGAATGCTTCTTCAGTCTTCACGTCTTCACTCTCCTCTTTAATAAACACCATCTTTGTTTGTTCCTCAGTATCTTCATGTTTGAATATTTCTTGAATCTTCATGTCTTCACTCTCCTCTTTAATAAACGCCATTTTTAAAATGTGTATCATGAATCTCTGTTGATTCTCCAGGAGTTTTTCTGTGTGTTTGTACACTTTGTCCTGTTTAAGATGAGAATAATTAATAGACAGAAAAAATCAATGCAAACTAAATCTCTAAGTGCGTTTTAATAAGCTGCTAGTTCAGTAGTCAGTGCACTAGTAAGACAGTCGGAGTACATATAAAAAGTATTAAATATTTACAAATTACAAAACCGTTCATATTTAGGTAGGCTATTTTAATTTATATTTGGTGTTTAATTATTTGTTTATCATATCTAATATATTACACTCTCATGAAATCATTCTCGGTTGTCATTCACTGGTTTGTGTTTGTTGTTGTCGTTTGTAGTCCGTGTGCCGCTGAACCGAATCACTGAATCATTTCACAAATGATTTGATTCAAATGATTCGGATTCTCAGTTTCTCTCATCACTTCTTATCATCACAAGATTGATTCATGATACAGAGCGAAATGAGACGCACCTTCTCTGTAACTTAAGGCTAATGTTTTATTTAAGTAACACCAAATAAAGCATTACAACATTATATTTAACAATGACGGATGTATTTATTTTACATAGCTTGTAGCCTAAATGTTTTAATTGATATTACAGTGTGCATTAGTTTAACAACTTTAAAACCCACAAACCTCTATTAGGATGAATCACAACAGATGAGGAGCGCGCATCTTTATGACGTCACATCACCAGAGCAAAATAAAAGTCCATTCGTACACCCCTCTCAAGAATCCCAAATACACATAAACCTCATAAAAAAGTTGTATATAGAATAGCATTTCGTGCCCCTGTGATGATGCTTTTCTAAAGTTATTAACATCGTAAATCTTGGAATATTTTCTCTGTTTTCTTTTCTCTACTTATTTTGTTTTTCATTTAATGTACATTTAAAACACAATACTTTCTGTTTTTATACCTTGCCATTAAATTCACATAAAACTAGTCAATGCTGTAACTGTTACAAAGGTTGTGTGCTGGCAAATTTGATCTATCACTCTTTTGACTATTGTAACCAATCTCTGGCTATTTTGTTTGTTTGTTTGTTTGTTTATTTGTGTATTTCTCTTTTGGAAAGTTATTGAAACACTATCAGGGATTTTTTTTTTTTTTTTTTTGAGGACACAAAAACATATTTGTGGCAGTTTCCATTTACCACTACAGAAGTTTACAAAACTATGACTACTTCAATTTCTTTGAACCCCATAAGTGTGAAAAGAGTCATGTCAACGTTGAATTTCTGTCATTGATGGCCGATGGCGTTAATATAGGCAACTGACCTTATTTCAACCAAATTTCAATGTTAAAGGTCATGTGCCAGCTGGAAATGCATTAACACTGCTTTATGAGCTCATACTCCAGCTATGTTTAACAGCTATTTTTAATTTCTATTTTTCTTTTTGCATTTTACTATATAAAGCTTTATGCGCCTAAACATGACAATTGTGACTTTTAGACCTTATCTCACACTCTCTCGTGATTTATTAATATTTTCAGCACATTATTCAGCATGCATTTATGTATGAACTCTGAATTCCTTATTATGATTTTGAACGGGGCTCTTATTTTGGTCTGGTGATGTGAGGTCATACGGCTGAGCGCGCTCCCGCATCTGTTGTGATTCGGCTGAAGAAAGGTTTGTGCTTTTAAGCATTCAGTGTTTACAATGGTACAAAATGTTCAGGCAGTGTTGTAGTTTTTATAAATGATATAATGGCATGCATTTTTATTGAAATTAACATTGTAATACTTTAGGTAACATTTATGAATGTTAGAATGTGTAAATAAAGTGCATCCGCACATGAGTAAAAGGGGCGTCTCGTTTCGCTCCCTCATGCATCAGTTTATCGTTATATGAGACAAACGGAGCTTTTCGAGTAAACTCCGAGTTCATGGAATCATTTGCGTCATAAAATGATTCAGTGATTCGAAGCGTTCAAATGAGCGCGCGCTGACAGACTCCTGCTGCTCGAAACAATGACAATCACACCAACGAGAACACAAACATGTTAATGAAAACTTTAATAAACCAACTCCAAATGTTTTCATGGAAGTGTTAAATGTAAATTAAGTACCAAATGTAAATCATGAATTCCAAAATAAAAATATCTATAGTTTGTGTGTGTATCTTTATTAATATGTAGCTCTAATTTTGAGTTGTATTTTTTTTTTTTGACTCTCAGGCAATTTAATTCTATTCACTGACTCTTATACCAGTGGAAGCTGATTGAGACACACTCAAAGATTTAATTTGGATTTATTTTTCTCTCTGTTAATTATTCTGAATTATTCAAACACACAGAAAACTCTTGAGCAACTGAAATCCATGTGACCCACTGTTAAAAAGATGGCGTTTATTAAAGAGGAGAGTGAAGACATGAGGATTGAAGAAGCATTCATAGTCAGACAAGAAGAAACTGAGACACAAACAGGTTGTTTTTCATTTGATCCTTATTAAAATGTACAGCTTTACAGTAATAATGTTTTTGAAGAATGTGATGAGTTTCCTAATTAAAGTGGTTTTATGTGACATTGTCACATAAGATGGGAATGGGAATGGCCGGTGAATGGGAATACTAAGGGCATAACTTTGAGCGCATCAAAATCGATATTTTTACAACACTAAGAAGGCTCGACACACCATGAAACTTTGCTCAAAGTATCGCCTGGGTCTCTGCACATGAACTAGAGCATTGAGAACATTGTTTGTGTACACAGAGTTTACTAAAAAGAAAGGTTTTGAACAACTCACTTTCGCTGTTTGAGTTTCCGCTCGCGGCTGTCTCGCCAGTCAAGAAATGTCGATCTCCGAATGCGAGGATGGATAGCTCCTAAAGCATATTTCCATATAAATGCACGGCTAATTTATTGTTTTGTCGCAAGTGAAAAACAATATTAACCTTCTAGTTGTAAAAAGAGCCTCATATAAGCCTAATATTTCATCCTATGGAGTCCATTCATTCGCATTCGGAGATCGACTCTTCTTGACTGGCAAGACGGCTGCGAACGGAAACCCAAACAGTGAAAGTGAGTTGTTCAAAACCTTTCTTTTTAGTAAACTCTGTGTACACTAACAATGTTCTCAATGCTGGAGTTCATGTGCAGAGACCCAGGCGATACTTCGAGCAAAGTTTCATGGTGTGTCGAGCCTTCTTAGTGTTGTAAAAATATCGATTTTACAAAGTTATGCCCCTAGTATTCCCATTCACCGTCCATTGACCACAAAACAAAATCACGGTCAATCTCAAAAACAGCTTGTTTGTCGTAAATATGCTTTTAGATATAAGTTTGTATAACAGCCCAGGTTGCATTTTGGTTATCCTTTAAGTTGTGCAGATGAAAGATTTTGAGTGAAGCAGCACAGTGCAAAAAGATTCGTAGTGCAAAGCACAAGTAAACATATGATCTTTGAGTCTTTGTAGCAGCGAGCGTTTAAGTATCTGGTGTACATAAGTGGGTTACTACAGGTGGTTTGTATATATCCCACTCACCTGTGTGCAGGGGTGTAGCAGCCAATTTAAAAGTGGGGGGGACAGTATGGTGATGTTCATACAGTATAATAAATTCTAAATAGAAGAACAATGGACATTTTACAGCACCAAAGTGGCAATTTGAGGACACCCAAGAGATTTGCGCTGTGATTGGCTAAATGTTAGTTCACTCAAATCTAAGTAACAAATCAGAGAACAATGGCGGAAATATTGGTGCTAGGTCAAAAAAAGTGTGGGGGACATGTCCCCCCCGTCCCCCCCCGGGTGCTACGCCCCTGCCTGTGTGTAGCTCAGAATTGCACTTAAGACAATTGTCAACAGTTTTAATGATGTGGGGGAGAAGGCTGAGGTTTTCATGCTTTCAGAGGGGAACAGGGAGATTGGAGTTGAGGGCTCTCACAGCCTGGAGAAGAAAGCTGTTCAGCAGTCTCACAGAGCGAGCTTTGATACTCCGGTACCTTCTACCTGATGGCAGATAGATATAGATTATATAGATTTATATATGTTTAGCTGAAAAGTTTAAACTGAGATAGCCTCAGACAATAGAAGCTTTTAAAAAGTGTGGAACATTTCTTGGCCAGAATGTTTGTAACTCTCTTAAAAATGATTAAATGAAGTTGTAAAAGTAAATTTGAGAGGAGCCTGCAGGTAAACTAATTTAGTATAATACAATGGAAGGTTGCTTAAGTACTGAGGAGTTATAGCCATTAAATGCCTTGTGTGTAATTATCAGATTTTTTAAATTGACTCTGCTGAAGAGGAGGATGTACGGAAATAAAGAAAAGGTGTATTACTTGCATAAAAGTGAAATAATGTCCCTCAGGGGAAGCATGTACAAGGGGCAGATGAGCTAATACTGCAGAAAGAAAAGGGAATATCGGTCATTCATCATTTTGATTGGCAACTCTTTAAAATACATCCAAACAACACAGAAAAACTCTTAAAGTGATGAAAAGATGAAAGGTGTTCACAGTACAATCATCACATTTAAATCATAGAGTAAAAAAATAAAAACAAGTGAGTCCACTGAGACGGAGCATGTTGTTGTTGCACATAAAATATTAATGTTTAGAACAGTGCACACTATGATATGGGTTAAAATGAGAGATGAAAGAGGCCATTTATTTCCAAAGCAGAGCCAGTGCATGATGGACTGTCGATATATAAGCTGCAATCAGCAGCATCCACAACTGAACTTGTTTTTGTGCAAGTGCACTTACTAAAAGAAGGCAGACTGTACAAAACGGATGAAACTAAAATGTTTTGTTTATTATTGAGCTGAAGTTTATTACAGTTAATTTACAGACATTGCATTTTATTGCTCTAATCGCATCTTCAGTTTTCATGCCTCCTGCTGCAGGACTATGGTGTTCACACATGTGATCAGGAACCCTGAGCATCTTCATCTCCTGGTGTTTTCAGAGTCAGTAAAGAGGTCTCTTTAATAGGGCTTTCTCACCGCATAGTTGTAGGAACTCTGTTCTAGGAAATAGCCAGCAGGGATGTTCCTAGACAACAATTCCCCTGGGTTTTTCCAGGTTGAGTTGCTCAAGTGGCTAAGAATGTCCGTTATTCTTATACAGTACAAGAGCGGCTTGATTAATGCCTCCTGCTGTTTGTTTTGGCCAGTGTGGTCCAACCCAGTGGTTCTCAACTCCAGTCCTCGAGGCTCACTGCTCTGCACATTTTGTATGTTTCTAAATCTGACACACTCAGGTCAGTGCACGAATCCTTCTCTTGATGAGCTGATGATCTGAATCAGGTACTTTAATTAAAGGAGAAATACAAAATGTGCAGAGCAGAGGGCCCCAAGGACTGGATTTGGGAACCACTGGTCTAACCTAACTGTCAGTATTAGTCAAATCCAATATCGTTCAACCTCTACTATTATCATGTAAATGCGCTATGTTTGCATGGCAACAATGTACTAATAATAAGACAACAACTTGTCAAAATGATCCCCATTCACATGGACTAAAAAAAGGCTGTATTATGCATGCCATTTCTAACATCACTGCTTTCACACATTCACATTTTTGTTTACTATAGTTTGCAACCTAACCTTGCAACCTATTTTCAAACCTATTTTCAAAAGCTTGTGTTTTCAGGCCTCCAAATTCAGGTTGTTGTGTAAATGAACAGCCAAAACTCAGAGACAGGGGTAGCTGCAGTCTGGAGCAATGGGTGTGCCAAAAACTAAAAGGGTACAACAGAAACTACTCCTAACCACACCCCACATCCTGACAGACAGCTTTGTTGACCAATCAAAGACATTTTTTTTTCACCCGACCTGGCAGCATGCCTGAATTTTTTGTCATGCCTGTTGCTCCAGCCTGCAGTTATTCCTAGTTGCAGAATTCCTGAAAATTTTAGTTTTTAATTAAAAATGTGTCCTATGAACATTCCCTAAATATATTGATATCTGTTTTCTTGTGCCATTAAACTGCTGTTTTAAACTTTAATTTGTTTGCTTTTTCACCTTAGACCTAATGGCGCTGAAAGAGGAGCAAGAAGTACTTAATGAGATTGAAGAGGAAGATCAATATGAGAATCTTCAGAGTTTCAGTGAACAAGGAAACCTTAAAGTCCACATGAGTATTCACACTGGAAAAAAGCCTTTCAGCTGTCAACAGTGTGGAAAAAGTTTCACTCGTAAAAGAAGTCTTGAAGAGCACATGAGAATTCACACAGGAGAGTTTCCCTTCACCTGCCAACTATGTAGGAAGAGTTTCAATCGTAAAAGAGCTCTTGAAGAGCACACAAGAATTCACACAGGAGAGAGTCCCTTTACCTGCCAGCAGTGTGGAAAGAGTTTCACTCGTAAAACAAATCTTGAAAGCCACATGGGAATTCACACTGGGGAGAAACCTTTTTCCTGCCAACTGTGTAGAAAAAGCTTTACTCGTAAAGTAGAGCTTAAAAGGCACATGAGAATTCACACAGGAGAAAAGCCTTACATCTGCAGCCTTTGTGGAAAAAGTTTCGCTCAAAATAGAGACCTTGTAGTCCACATGAGAACTCACACTGGAGAAAATCCCTTTATTTGTCGTCAATGTGGAAGAAGATTCAATCATAGAGTAGGCCTTAACAGGCACATGAGAATTCACACTGAAGAGAGGACATAAACCGAACAAAATGAAAACTTTAAAGTCCATATAAAAATTCACACTAGGGCCATGATTGATCCAGTTCGAAGGCTTTTCCATTGATTTACTGTATTAAGTAACTGAACCATGGTATTTCATCCTAAATATGAAACGTAAATGGAATTTTATTATATTAATGTAGGCATAACTTACTGCATTAAAGGGGACCCTTCTCCATTTGTTAACACTCCAACAGAAACTACTCCTAAACACTCCAATCGATTTCAGACCCTTAGATGCGAATTGAACTGAGACCAACTCGAGAGATGGTCTTTTGGCCAAAGGTACGGTTCGCTAAAAACGTGCATTGTTAGCACAAATCGTCCCGATGTAGTTTGGTGATCAGATGTCTCTGTACAAATCAACTGTTTATAATGGCTTCTTCTTCTGGTAGATCCCTACAAATTATTTGCTCACAACGTACACTCAAAACTGTAAGAGACATAGCTGTGTGCTTTGCCAGTTTAAACTTTTTAAAGATCATTTTTTGGCATTTTTGCTTTAATTTGACAGAACAGTAGTTAGACAGGAAGTGATGTTGAGGGGGGAGGGGGTTGGTTGGATCAGGAAACATCCACGAGCAGAGACTCAAGGCACAGGACACCCTAAGCCTGCTCCCCCCGGGAAGAATAATTTGTGTGTTGTAGTGGAGGAGGTTAAATAGAAGTGGAAAAGCTTATGTGATACGTACACCAGGAAAAAGCGTGAGGATGATTGCCGAAGTGGACAGGATGCAAACAACAAGAAGCCGTGGAAGTTTATGAAGGTGATGGAGTTCCTCGCAACATCAACTGAATTTCGAAGGTATTAACACTAACATTACATAGCTGAATGAGCTATACGATATGTAATGCATTGACATTAAACAGTGATTAACATGAAAACATGGCATGATCTCTGTACACTTCAAAATATTAGTTTGTGTGAATTATTGTTTCTGATGTAAACTGAATTTATCTTAGCAGTGTTCACAGCAATATTTCTGCTGAAAGCATGGGTGAAGTGGTTGACCAAGTGGTGGTCCAAAATGATGTGAGTGAAAGTGAGGAGGCATCAAGCACATCTTCAGGATCATCCATCACCAGCCCAACTGTTTTGAGGTCCAATGTAAACAAAAGAAAATGGTCAGAGACGCCAGACTTTTTGGAGAGGTACAGGGAAAGCATGAAAGAGCAGTGCAGAAAAGAGAAAGAGGAGCACAGAGAGCAATGAAAAGAGCAACAGAATGATGAAAACTGCTTGTTTGCTCTTGGCTTGATACCAACACTAAGGAGATTGTCCCCAGCGCAACAGTCTACAGGGGTTTACATTCAAGAAATATAATTGAAAATGTCTATTTCATAAATGTTTATTTGCAATATTGTTCACTTGTTTTATTGACATTGAAGGAACGTATTTTAAAATAAAAATTGTAGTTAATTCATAAATGTTTTTGCACTGTTTGCACCATTCACTGGCAGTACTGTGTAAAGTATGTCGCAGCAGACAAATCATAAAATATCACACATGCAGCGAATTTGAGAAAATGTTAACAGAGAAATTGCTTGTAATTTTTTTTTGGATTAAAAATACACATTTTCAAAATGACAGAACATGTTATATCAAAAAATATTTAATTTGCTGTGGTGAGTGCTGGCATATTAACTGATGAAAGAATTGGGTGCAATAGATTTGATAAAAAAATATTCAAGTTCAAAGAGAAATTGTAAAGAGAAAAATACAAGAAAAAATATATACACATATACATAAACATGTGTATGGATATACAGTGAGGTCAATACATATTTGATCACCCTGTGATTTTACAAGTTCTCTTACTTAGAAATCATGGAGGGGTCTACAAATTTCAGCATAGGTGCATTTCTACTGTGAAAGAGAGAATCTAAAAACAAAAATCCGGAAATCACATTTGTATGATTTTTTAACAATTTATTTGTGCATTACTTATTTGTCTTATACTTATTTATTAGAGTAATTCACAAATAAATCGTTAAAAAAAAAATTCTTGTAATTTTCTCTTTACAATTTCTCTGTGAACTTGAATATTTTTTTATCAAATCTATTGCATCCAATTCTTTCATCAGTTAATATACCAGCACTCACCACAGCAAATTAAATATTTTTTTGATATAACATGTTATGTCATTTTGAAAATGTGTATTTTTAATCCAAAAAAAAAATTTACAAGCAATTTCTCTGTTAACATTTTCTCAAATTCGCTGCATAATGTGTGATATTTTATGATTTGTCTGCTGCAACATACTTTACACAGTAGTGTCAGTGAATGGTGCAAACAGAGAAAAAAACATTTATGAATTAACTACAATTTTTATTTTAAAATACATTCCTCCAATGTCAATAAAACAATAAAACGGCATACATGACATGAGGAGATGGTACTTAGAAATGTAGATTTCTAAATGGGAATAGTGAATATCGCACAAATTTACAGTTTGATTTTATCTGTTGTCCAGACCATGGTTCACATGGTCGTATTGCCAAGCAACTTCTCCTGCTGGTGAGTTGAAGTACTCGTTGTACAGTTCTCGGATATTTTGTGCCTCCACAGATGCTTGCTGCCCCCTAAAACATTGTAGTGTTTGCTCACAATCATGGGCATCCTCTGTGGCATGATCCCGGTCATTTCCATTCGGGTGTAAATAATTGCAAAATGCACAAGCAGCTTTTACAACTTTGTCAACAACAGTTGGTTGAACCTGTAAAGTTCTTTGGAAAACCCGGAAGCATTGGCTGAGGATGCCAAATGCATTTTCAGAGATGTGCCGTGTCCGAGACAAACGATAACTGAAAATTCTCTTGTCTGTGGGGAGGCGACGTCTAGGGAATGGCCGGAGGAGGAATGACTTAAAGGGATGGTTCGGAGTAGAATTGACTTAATTGCTATGCACTCCGAAGCCCATCTAAATACCCCATCCAAAGTTTTTTTTTACCTTAGTCGAACATTTATGGAGATGTTAGAGTTTTTCGAATTGCTTGTTACAGCAGTACTTGGTACATGTGATGTATCTCGTAAATTGCACCACTAAACGTGCAAGTAATCTTACCAAACTTGTACAGTACACTGTCAGAAAAAAGGGTACGGTTGGGGTGCATTTGTGAACACTTAGGGTACAAATGGTGAAGTTGTACCCTCGATGGGTCATAGTTGCACCTTAGAGTACTCATATGTACCATTCAGGGGTAAAAAAGGTACAGATATGTTTCCAACTGCCAGAGGGTCCACGTTTGTACCATTTAATCCAGTGGTTCTCAAAGTGGGGTCCGTGGCGCACTTCCTGGGGGTCCGTGGAAAGTTTGCTACAAAATATAATCAATCCCGGAGAAAGTGCTGGGACCATCGTCATTACTCCCGCGTGTGAAGCGTTAGACCAATGAGATTTCGGCTTTTACATTACGTCAATCTACGGTGACGCATTGCTGCCACACACTTATTTTTTTCCCACTCAGCTATGTCGTAATAACGAGATCTTTTCTCGTAAAAACTACATCTTTTCTCGTTAAAACGACATAATTTTCTAGTTAAAACGACATATGTCATAAAAACGATCTGATGTTCCTGTTATAGATGATGTGATTATATTATGTGAGGGAGCTAAGCGTTTGTCCGCGCTGCCTTTGCCACAGTCCTGACCTAAAGGAGGATGCACGCTGCTGGAGTTATATAGAAATACACTGTTTTAATAATTTTAATGTAATTGTTTCAATTGTAGCGGCTTGTTTATTAGGATTAATCTCCATACTAATCTGCCCTCAGACCCAGAGGATTTAAGATGATCAGATCAAAACTGTTATTTTTGACTCTGAACTTGGAATATTATTTAGATGAAAGTTTGATTTTACAGAAAATGTAGGCCTAAATAGTATCAGAAATAAATAAGAAAAATGTCACACGTTTGATCGTGTTATGATGATGATTTCGTTCTGTTTAAAAAATGAAAAATAAATGATTTTTTTTTTCATGAAAAGAGTGCTTATGCTTTAATATTTGTCTGTGAGCGGCCCTGAAAAGCCACTTTTCAACTCAGCCTGTCTACTGTCTATCCCATCATGCAGAATACATGTTCGTCTGATGTACCGCTCTGCAAATT